>NW_020169847.1:519261-643438 GCF_002117355.1 Postia placenta MAD-698-R-SB12 | reverse complement strand
CCCCCCCCCCCCATCCCCGTCTCCATCAGCTGAGGAGGCATAGCGTGCGCACTCCCAGCTCCCAGCTCCGGTGGTGCGCGCAGTGCCCCGTCCAGGCAGGCGGATACCGAGGGCCGCGGACGCTGCGTGGCGGCGCCGCCATCGCCATTATGGCAGCGGGGGTCGTGGGGCCGTGCGCCGCCATCGCGATCTGCAGGGTCTGCGGGGCTGCGTGGCGCCGCGATCCACGATAATGCTAATGCAGCGACGAGGCGCGCGCCGCTGCGACGTTGACGTTGAGACGTTGAGACGTTGAGACGTTGCTGAGACGCCGATATGTTGAGACGCTGGGACGCCGACGCCCGGGCGCTGCAGCTCGCTGTGGATGTGCCGTGGCAGCAGCTGCTACTTAGGCCTGCTTCTGCATTTGTGGGCGTTTCGGACTCCGCTGATGGCGCACACGCACACATACCGCCCGACCCGACGGCGGGGCGACCAAGAGGGGCGCGAGGGGTTGTTCGGCGCGCGAACCACGATGCAGGAAGGTGCGCGGTGTCCGAGTCAGGAGACAGACAGATCAGCCGGAGCTCGCTGCTTCGCGCTCCAAGGGATCCGCATACTCTTACCCTGGGAGCGGCCGCACTGGCACAACGACGAGGCGTGGTCCCCGGACCCCGCCTGTGCGCGCGGGCGGCGAGCGATCAATCAGGGCGATTCTTACGTTCTGCATTCTGCATTCCGCCGCGCGCCCCTCGTCGAGGGCAGGAATGCAGACGCAGTGTCCTGCGGTGCTCCGACGCGCGACGCGCGACCTCTGGATCCTCGGTCGTGCACTTACGTCAAGCTCCCATCACCTCGTCAGCATCACGGCACGCGGAGGGCACATATAAAGCGTAGAGGCCAGGTGACACACCGCCCATACAGCGGAGCTCGCGCCACGGGCGGAGTCGACAGCCGCTATCTGGTGTCTGGCGGATAGGTTCATGCCCATGCCCATGCCCATGCCCGTGCCCGTGCTCATGCGCATGACCGGCGGCATCATGCCAGCCCTGCGCGCTCTGACCCTGACACGGCCGGCGCGTGCTGCCCGCTTGCGGCCATCCCGGAAGCTGGCGTCGATGCGAAATTCAAATGCGTTAGTGCGGCGCGCGGACGGCCGGAGATGCCCGTCTAGGCCCTGCCGATCGCGAGAGGCCGTCGCAGGCTGGAGCGCGGGGCGCGGTCATGGTGGACCCACAGCGCGTCTCGCTATCATGCCCGGGCCTTCTCGCATTGAGTGGCCAGCGGGGTGCGCTGGGAGCTCGCAACGTGTGATTGGCCGGGGCAGCGCGAGGCGCACCCAAACCGCGCGTGCGCCCGCTGGTGATCCGCGGCGCCATCGTGGTCGCCGTGAGCACCGGCGCACAAGGGACGCGGTGCCCGGCGCTCAGGTCTGTGCCGGTCAGAGCGGGCGAGGCGATGGACGGAGACACGAGTCGTTCGCGAAGATGTTGGGCTTGATGCGCCCGGCGGCAGGCGAGCCCAGGGCACGGTGGACGCGAGCGATTACGGTGTATTCGAGCTCATATGTCCAAATAGAGGCAGCTTCGTCCGCCAAGGATGCGTCGCGCGGACAGCCTATTACGGCACCGGTGCTGCTGGTCGGGGATGAATGCACTGCTGCCCATAGCCGTTTATTGGGTGCCAGATCACTGGAGGCGCACACGTTGAGGGCAAGGCTCAAGCTCAAGGGAGGGGCTTCCGCCGCACGCGGAGTAAACTTTCCTTCCATACATACACGAGGCCGACTCTTCTGTCTTCTGTTCTGCGGAAGAAGATCGCTATGACATATACTGCTGCGAGACTCATTAATTGCGGGCGGAACCATGCATGGAACCTACATGTCGCCCCCGGGGATGTGCGCTTTGATTGATTGTGACGTACAATGTGCTATGGCGCTCGTGAAGCTGAGCTGTTGTCAGCTGCCTTTTGGCGTAGGTGCATCCCGGAGGGTGGTGCCCGGACAAAGACACTTCGGGAAGTAAATCGGCGATCGTGGACAGGCTTCCGAGAGCCGCTCGCCCGACGTCGGTGGCGAACGAGATGGGTCTCTTGATGGAGCTAATGTATCGTCCTCGGGCGTAAACCAGGAAAGAAAGCACACCGGCGTTTTTTCGATCGAACCGCAAGCGAGCTCGAGGTTATCTCGGCGAGTCCCTTGTCTGTCTTCGAATTCCCTGCGGCGATAGAGTAGTGACAAGCACTATGGAAGATGCAGTACCGCCGGGAGGTTAGATAGAGTCGGCGACACCCAGCTCCGGGGACACGATGCGCACACCTGCGATGCCCAAATTGCGCCATTCCATACAAAGAGCAGATATTAACCGTGGCATGTCATCGGCGTTCTCCGGAAAAGGCTGGTACAAGACGGTACTAGTGTGTAACGTGTGCAAATGCCCGGTTGCTATGAAATGTCGTTGTGGCATGGCCTTTGAATGTTTGAACGTTGACGAGAAAGGTTGGGCTAGCTAGAATAAAACAACCCAAAGGGTGTATGACCGCAGTGATCTGACGATGTCAATACACGTGCGCCTCCAAGTTATGATCGCGACAATGTACGAGACCGACCACTGGACACCGAATTTGACACAGAAGCGATGGCACGTGCACGATGGCACGAATCACGACCACTCACCTGGTACGTGCGACAGTCGGGTCGCTCGTCCACACCGAGAAATGGAAGTTCGAGGGTAACAGGGATGTGGTTTCATCGACTTGTTCTGGACTCATAACCGGATGGCCCCGTCGCCTCAGCGGAGAGACATCGCGCAGAGCTCACATTGTGTCTTTGGCGTAAAGCCACGGGAGTAAACAGCTGAAGAGCCGAGTTCTACATAGAACCCACGGAATTTTGGATGAGAGATCCAGAAGGTCGGTTCACGCACCACAAGACATACAGGAAACACATTGACAGATGTCATCAAAATCATTTCAGGCATCCGATCATATACGATAATGTAGATACCTTCTAAACACGGATGGAGATCGTTTCTTCTGCACAAGCAGGCTGGACTCGACATGTCAGCCGCCGGCACCCTCTAGGTCGTCCCCTTCGCCACACGTTCTTTGCAAATCGTCGAAACGGAGAGGAAACGAATGTGCGCACGAGACAATAGTGGGAGAATAAGGATCGGGGAAACGAAGAGAAGAAAAGAAGTCGTCCTTGCGTACGAGATAGGTATGTCACGCGATGCGCTTCACGTTCGTCGCGGCGTTGGTGCGTCTTGTCATGCTGAACGCGAAAGGTCAGCCTGACGCTGCGAGAACGCAGACATTGAGGGTTTCGCATATTGGGTTCCAGAGAGATGGGAGAAATGTATGTAGCTGCAGCTGCTCGCAAGCACAGCGGACGAGCCGAAACACCGATAGAAGTTCGGTGCATGAGCTGGTGGTTAGGCCCAAGCTGTTGTAGAGAACATGAAGGAGCACATCGTAATCGGCGTTCTCCTGTGATTTGAGTAGTGTAAGCATGCGCGTACCGACCTGCGATGAATTTGCACTTACTGATGCCGCCAAGCGTAGTAAGGTGCCCATGCTGTCATCGCATCCGCCGGAAGAGATGAACTAGTAAGGCTGTTCACTCCGGCTCATACTGTATGGTAAGCCAGGAAAACGACCTTTCGGGGTTGGCGAGGTTGGCCATAGAATGTGCATTGCTCGCCCCGCTTGCTTTTTTACTTACCGGATATGGTCGTATCCAATCACTTCGGCAATATCCGACGAGCCGGCGAGGACTCGATTGCTGATGCATCGCCTCACACATGCTAAGCTCCGGAATCCTGGCACAACCACCCAGCGCAACGACGACGCTGCTCGCTGTATTTTGCACCCTCGCCGCCGCCCTATTCACCGTCTACATCATGGTCAGTGCACCCGAGAATTCCGCGCGTGCCGCATCCGGACGGAGGCTGATTCATGCTGTGAACCCAATCATCATCGCCCGCTCCCCCCACGTCTGCACCGCACCGCACCGATAATCACTCGTTGTCCCCCCACCCCCCTGCGCAGTCGAGAGTGTCCAAATCTAAAGTCGCGATGGATCCGAAGATTGAGCAGTTTGTCGGCGTGACGGGTGTTTCGTGAGTCCCGCATCCGATCGCGTGCACAGCCGGACGCTGAGGCTGGGGCGCGGGCCCGCCGCGGTGCGCGCAGACACCGCGATGCGCGGCGGTTCCTGGACAAGTACAAGCGCGTGGACATCGCGATCGATGCGTACTACAACGACCCGAACGCCGCCGCGCCGCCGCGCCCGGCGGCGGTCTCGACGACGAAGCTGAACCAGCTGTTCGATCAGTACAAGGGTGCGTTGCGTGTGCTGCTCGTGGTGCATCGCGCGTGACGGACGCCGCCCGCAGACCCGGATAGCGAGGAGATCACGGTCGATGGCACGATCAAGCTGTGCGAGGACCTGCGCGTGGACCCCGAGGACGTCGTGCTGCTCGCGGTCGCGTACGACCTGAAGTCGCCGCGGATGGGCGAGTGGTCGCGCAAGGGCTGGCTGGAGGGGTGGAAGGCCCTCGGGTGCGTCGTTCGCCTGTGCTGTGTCTCTCAGACCCGGGAGGGCTCACGGTCTCCGCGGGAGCAGGGCGGATACGATACCCGCGATGCAGGCATCCCTGACACGACTGCGCGAGAGGCTCGGCTCGGACAGCGCGTACTTTCAGCAGGTGTATAATTACACATTCGATTTCTCGCGGCCGGCGGGGCAGCGGAGCTTAGGTGCGTGCTCCGTACGTCCTGTCTGGCACCGACTCTGATGCTCAACGCCGCACGCAGCACTCGACATGGCGCAGGGCTTCTGGGGCCTGCTGATCCCGCACGGGCTGGAGGGCGGCGCGATCACGCACATCGCGTCCGCGCAGGCCGAGGAGGACGACGTGGACATGACGGGCACGGGTGAGGGCTGGAAGGAGGCGTACACGCAGTGGTGGTTCGACTTTCTGAACGAGAAGGGCGGGAAGGGCGTCAGCAAGGATACGTGGCAGATGGTGCGTGTCGTCGTCTCGTATCGCAGCATCGTATCGCCGAGGGCCTGCCCCCCGTGGCGGCGGCGGGCGTGTGGTTGTGATACTGACTGGTTGCTGACGGGGACTCGCTTGTGCCAGTTTCTGGAGTTTGTGCGTACGATCGACGCGAGGTTCGAGACGTACGATGCGGAAGGTGTGTGCCCCATCTCAGTGGTGGATTGGATTGAAACTGATGCCGATGCCGATGCCATCGCCGCCACGACCCTCAGCTGCATGGCCATCAACGCTGGACGATTTCGTCGACTATGCGAAAGGACGACTAGCCTCGGGCGGGGCCTGACCGCGCTGGTGGGTTCTGTTCGGGTCGCGGTTGCAATCGCGAGCGCTATATCAAGTCCATTGTACATCATTAATGTTGCCACCGAGACATTGTATCGTTAGACGTTGTCAATCTATGTGTACAGCGGAGGGCAGCCGACGCCGCGACGTCTGGCTTCCCTCTCCGGCTGCCGCATTCTAATGAACACAATCGCGATGCAAAATCGTATGCGATAGTCCCAATCTCCTTTAACTACGGTATGAGCGGGCCGGAGGGACGTTTTCATGTCGCTCTTGACTAGGCACGGCTGTTGAAGACTCCGAGGATGTGTTAATTGATCTGTTTGGCCTGGGATGTCACGACGATTCTTGTCGATCTCCAACGTCGTGTGGTGAAAGCGTGTCGGTGAGTATGTTCATGCTCCCTGAGCGTATTCATAGAGGCGATGAAGCAGACAGCAGGGAAGGAAGAAACGGAGACTCCTTGACCACAGAAAGCCGAGGTGAACCCTGATAAACTGCGACGGAGGCCATCAATTTGGCAGCTTCACTGCAGCATATACAGACCGGCATTAGCCCAGCAACCGCGCAAATAAGTCAGCAGAACAGCGCACCTTGCCGCAACCCTCACAACCGTCTCCGATCCGTCATCCGCGATCCACAAGATGTCGACGTAGGTGTTCGCGTATAGCATTCCAAAAGTCTGCCCTAGCGCATCTTGGATGGACTTGCGGACTGTCACGGCATCTGTGCATGAGGGTGTAGCTGTGAAGCGGACATAGTGGTAGGACGACGGCAGAGGACGTGAGGACATGAGTTGCCGTTGAGTCTTAAAGAACTTGGAACAAGTACCTACCTCTTGACTTTGCCGCCGGGTCTTAGGCGCCCACAGATGCACGCCACGTGGTGTCCATAATCGAGATGACGCGTCCGTTGCCCGCAGGTCTCACCCACTCGACTGACTGACCGGTTTACTCCTCATCCCGCGACCGCGACAACCTACGGGTCTTCATCAACGGGGTGGTTGATCAGCACTCAAAGCTCAAAGTCTCTCACTCACGAAAGGCTACATCCCACGAGGAGATCTTGTTACAACGCAGCGAGGCACAAAGATCAGTTGTCTTCGAAACGCCAGGTTTTGAGTTTTACGAAGTCTTGAAGGCGCAGCCCATTACCTGACGATCAATCTCGACGACCTGCTGGACAACCCACTGTGCTCTCTGGCTGTAGCCTCCTGGTTGCGCGACACTTCTGCTTGGTAGCTCTCTACGCCCGATTCTTGTTCGAGCGTGGAGCGCCTCGTCCTGCGTGATTGCCTTTATCTCTTTGCGCGGCATCCTGCGCTCTCATGTCCACACATGAAGGGAAGCAACCCGTCCAAGAAGCCAAATGCTGCGGCGTTGTGGAAGAGGCGGCCATGCGCTCTAGGGAGCGACGCGAGAAGCGGAAACGGAAGCCGATGCCATGGATCCTGCTCAAGCTCACCGTCGTGGTGACAGCCGGCATTATCGCCTACGCGTTTTACGTGTACATCGGCAGGCTGTGCGTACCTTTGATTCGGAGGGATTCCGGCGCAATAGGTGGTCGTGCGACAGGGAGTAAGTGTCCTTTGGTGCTGATCCATACGCACTTGATGTTCATTGATATGCTATACCGTCAGTCGGATTCCTCGTTGTATTCTGCGTGCTTGGACTCATGATGATATGGGCATATGAGAAGGCGCGCACGATCTGCTGCGCCTGCGTATTTATACTGATTATGAAACGCAGATCGTCTTCACATCGCCGGGTCTGGCAAAGGAGGTTGGTCACCAAATACCTTTAGCGTACATCAATGGATAGTGACAAGTATGCAGCATGTCCAAAAGTCCCCACCACCTGAGGTTAACAATGCTGTCCCCTCATGGTGGGATTCAACACGGGACCTCGCAGGTACACCTTACCAATATGTACCACCGCCGGATGCGAATGGAGCCGCCCCAGCATCAGCCGGGCTTCATGGGCATAGTGGACCCGCGCCTCCTAGGGATGTCAATTGTACGTCTTGTTCTCTTCATTGCTGTGGCGTTAATCTGAGAACTCAATTGCACAGACGACGATAACGCCGGCATGTTGGATGCGATCCCACCGGTTACTGAGGCGCGCACCGCGCAGCCCAATGGTTCAGGCAAACCCTTACCCTCAGCGCCAAACGGCAGCAGCCCCCGTGCTCAGCTACCGATGATGTATACGCGCAAGCCGTCTGCCACCCCCCTTCTGCGTCCAGAACATCGGTACTGTTACAAGGATGGCTTCCTCAAGCCTCCAAGGGCGCACCACTGTCGTGCCTGTGGTACCGTAGGGCGTGTTCCCCGGATCTGATTGGGGCTGAGCTGATCCCGAGTATAGTGTGTCTTGCGATATGATCACCACTGTCCATGTGAGTACAATTTTGACGCTCTGTCTGGACCCTGTAATGCTCACCTGGCCGCCTAGGGATAGGACAGTGTGTGGGAGCGCGCAATCACAAGGTGGGGAATTGTCACGGACTACGAGGACCACGGGATTGTGGCTGACAGTTTACGTAGTTCTTTGTTATCTTCCTCGAATGGACGTGGCTATTCTGCGTCTGGACATTCGCGACGCTGACTGCGAATGTCATTCGATCGGGGACGAGAGGCGACGATATCGACCCTGAAATGATTGTCATCATCGTTCTGTGAGTTTTGGTCTCGACATGCGGTCGAACTTTGGCTGAAGAAGCGTGATCATGCAGGTCTGGACTCTTCGCATTCTTTACGGCAGCGCTGCTGGGGACACATGTCAATCTCATCGTGCACAATCAGACGACGGTCGAGACCATGAACTCGCAGCGCATGAAGGAGCGCGAGAAGGGTGTGCTCGCGCGCATGCACGCGTGGTACGAGTTTGGGTAAGCCGTGCACCCCTCCGCCTCCGTTCCCCGCTCCCGCTCACCGTGCGCTCCGTGGCAGCGCGAAGCGCCGGACTCGGAAGCAATGGGACGAGGAATGGGGCCGGATAGGCTGCGAGGGGAATCTGTGGTGGCTCGGGAGCTACCGGGCGAACTGGGAGGCCGTGATGGGACATCACGTCTGGGAGTGGTTCCGTGCGTGGTGTTTTGTTTGACGCGTCTGCGCGCGTACTTGTGGATCTCATCACTGATAGTACGGCTCGGGGTGCAGTACCGATCGGGCGGAGTCCCCTTGATGGCCTCTCGTATCCGGAGAACCCTCGGTTTGATGCTGAGGGCCGTTGGCGGCCGCGGAGCGAGTGGCTGCCGGAGCTGCGATAGCACAGGGGCGTCGGTGGGTGCCCGTTTTCTCGCTCTTGCTGGCGAAACGCGCTGATGCAACTTGAATCACTTTCTCTTCGTCCTGATGGTAGGTTTGCCGATGTGGTGGCGCCCCCCTGGATTTAGGCGTATTTATGCGTTCGAACACAAGTCCCGATGGGTTTTGTGCCTGGACCTGACATCATACTTTAGCATATTTGTCGTGCACACGGACGGATAATTTTATCGGACTCGTTTACCGTGCTACAACTTAGAATCATAATATATAGTAGATGCTCGCAACATTCTACAATTTAATGGCGAGCTGATATATTGAGCAGAGGGGCCAGTGAGCGTGAAATGAGATCCGCTCCGACGTTTCCTTTTGCAGCGAGGAGAGAAGGTGACCCAGACTGAATGAAGCTCCAGACCGTTCTTGAAGCTTGAACCGTGACCACGACCCCTTGCTGCTTCTACACCTCCTTCACGCACTCTTCGTCTGCAATCTCACTCGTAATGGCTCCGTCAGCGCTCTCGAACAACGAGCACAGCACAAATGGGACTGATTCCACGAACGGCAAGCATCATGTCGTGAAGAAATCAAACGGAGGTCAGATCCACCTATCCTCAGCCGACGTTATCAGGCTGGAGCATGAACATGGCGCACACAAGTGAGTTGCAGCCTCTGGTCATGTACTCATGTCCCTAGACTGTCGCCGAGGCTTCTTCTGGGAAATGCAGCTGCGGGAAGCGATGATCGCTCGTAATTTTTACTCCGGAGACAGTTCGCCAAGTCGCCTTTCTGCGCGGTCGAGGCTCTGTACTGACGTTGTCTTCATGTAGCTATCACCCTCTCCCCGTGGTCTTTGAACGCGCGCAGGGCGCCAAGTGAGTACACCAACCGCGTCTCGTGCTATGGACATGCTTTACTGACGCCAGATAACAGAGTATGGGATCCGGAAGGCAGGGAATACATCGACATGCTGTCGGCGTACTCGTGAGTGTGCTCTTGATAATGCTCGAGTAACACCGGCGTATGCTTATGCCCGATCACAGTGCTGTCAACCAGGTTAGTCTGCCCCCTCCCCCAAAGCCTTCCAATGACGACCCTCGGGAGTAATATGTCCGACCCCATTCTCATGCAAACCGAGGCGGCGAGGTCTGGGCAGACGTGCTCACAGGATGCCATTCAATGCGGTGACTCAGACAAGCATGACTACCGTGTGTTACGAGATGCCGGGGTGCTGTTGCAGCAAAGGAGATGCTCGTCGTCTCCGCTGTGATTTAGCGCCCATGCGCTATAATCGCCCACGTAGATCTCGCATCGTCGTAGACCAAATGTTCCGCTACAGCCATTGTATGTCGCCCGATATCAGCGTATTGATAATTGCACCATATTAGGGACACTGTCACCCGAAAATCGTCAACGCCCTAGTACAGCAGGCCCAGAAACTCACACTATCTTCGCGCGCCTTCTACAACTCAGTATTCGGGAGCTTCGCGCAGAAGATTACGCAGATGTTCGGATACGACATGGTCCTCCCGATGAATACGGGTGCCGAGGCCGTTGAAACTGCCATCAAGCTAGCACGGAAGTGGGCATACGAGAAGAAAGGCGTTGCAGATGGCGAGGCCATCGTTTTCAGTGCGGAAGGCAACTTCCATGGAAGGACTATCGGAGTGATCAGGTGGGTGTATTATCCGCCGGGAGGTAAGCTTTTGAGTTCATTTTGAGTTCCCTTCCAGCATGAGCACGGATCCGGAGAGCCGTAGGGGATTCGGTCCTTATCTCCAGGCCGTCGGTCCGAGCTTCGAAGACGGCAGCAATCTGAGAACGATACGCTATGGCGAGATCTCTGACTTGGAGCGCGCCCTCGAGCTGCACGGCAAGAATGTGGCTGCGTTCCTCGTTGAACCCATCCAAGGTGAAGCCGGGTACGCAGCGTTTGGTAGCGCGTTCGCTCTGCGTCTGATGCGCGCCTTGCAGTATTGTCGTCCCCCCTGCAGGCTACCTTGCTCGAGTGCGCGAGTTGTGCACGAAGCACAACGTCCTCCTCATTTGCGACGAGATTCAGACGGCAAGTGAATGGGCCTCAACGCAGTCTAGTCCATTTTTGACTGTATATTCAGGGTCTCTGCCGCACTGGAAAGATGATGTGCTATGAACATGATGATATCAGACCAGATATTGTTCTTCTAGGCAAAGCGCTTTCCGGGGGTGGTCAGTAATGTACTCGTTCCTATTCGCAGCGACCTGCTCACCGGAGCATGCAGTATACCCTGTGTCGGCGGTGCTAGCGGATCGAGATGTTATGCTTTGTATTCAGCCCGGAGAGCACGGAAGCACGTATGGCGGGTACGCGGCTCCGTTCTTACGTCCTTAATTAATTTGCGCTTATTTTCCCGCGTGGTGATAGTAACCCACTTGGATGTGCTGTTGCCATGACCGCATTGGACGTTCTAGTTGAAGAGAACCTTGCGCAACGTGCCAGTGTCCTTGGAGAGAAATTTCGCGTAGCTGTAGAGGCTATCAGATCTCCATTGATCAAGGCTGTCCGTGGGAGGGGTCTTCTCAATGCCTTGGTAATTGACGAAGAAGCAAGTTCTCGGGGCCGAACTGCGTGGCAGTTCTGCCTCCTCTTGAAGAGCAGGGGAGTGTTGGCAAAGCCTACACATGTTAACATGTCAGTCGTAACTCAGCTGGCTCCCGTGCTATGCACTTATCTTGGTTATAGCATCCGCTTTGCCCCACCCCTCGTGATCTCTGAGCAAGACCTCATGAAGGTTGTCAAAGTGATCGAGTCCGCTCTTATAGATCTGGACAAGGTAATCCTCTTCTAGTTTTTGTTTCAGGCCCTTCTGACTCTTATCAGCTCGATGATATTCCAGGGGATGTGGATAGCGAGAAGGGTCATAAGGACACCCTCACCCTCTGAACCTCAAGGACACCTTACAACTACCATGGTCGAACCTTGTTTAAGTGTAGCTTCCCTGTATCCTTACTTGGTGGCGTTTCTCCTCACGCTGCCAGCCATGTATCACCAATAGTTCATTATGGCTGTGGACCTGACTCCGGTGTGTAAATGCTTAAACTCGCGTTGTCTCGATGACACGATGCAAAGGCACTGAAAACTGAATTGTCATGAGGCAAATGCGTGAGAAAGGAGCTTCAATGGACGGAAATGAAGTCGTACAGGAGGCTCAATGATGATGATGGCGCCATTGGGCGCTGAATGATCTAATATGCACGACCTGGGGCAGGTGCAGCGATGTCCAGCCCACTTGGGCGATGGCTTGAGCTAAAAAACCTTCTGGTAAGGGTCCTGGTCCGCCCATCCGCCAGAAGGTTCGCTGAGTTGTTGATAGGCATTCGCCCACGGCATAGGTTATCACAACGCCACGCGCCGCAGCTAATGCTAGTGCACATCGCTATGCGTCGGACTTTTGAGTAAGGTGTCGACGTTGTAGCATTCAACGTCGTCGTGGCGGGTAGTCCGTTAGTTTGGAAATCATAGCCTGTAACCGCCAGCATGTTTGCCTAGCTCGAGACGACAACGAGATCACGGCGTGATAAGTCAGATACCCAATGACTGCATCAAAATCTGATACCCGTGCTCACAGATCCAGCGCTCACGATGAAGGGGATATGCTGCAGGAGACGCACTTCGAGCGGCACGGCAACCTCGTGTTGAGATACGACACTTGCGGTACTTTTTCACACCACGTCGCGACAGGCATAAGCTTAACTTGGCAGCATCCAGCACCCTGTAATTTACATCGCACATGACAATCATGGTCGTTTCGAGGTGGTCAGGTTGTAAGTCCGCGAGCTAGCCGCTGATATGATAATGCGTCAGTGACTGCGTACCCGTTTCAGGACATAAAAGACCCTGAGGTCGGAATATGTTAATTTGCAAAAGAGCCTGCACAAAGATCTCCGAAGCTCGTCTTTCGCCTCAATTGCTCTGCTCGTCGCATGAAAAAGCAGCTCCGGCGGTCCTGTTGAATTGGACGGTCAGTTTTCGCCATCTACAGCGAAAATTCCGAGGTTGTCGTCAGTTGGGGTAATGCTGATAATCGATCCATGCAGAATGAGCAATCGTTGTCTCTCCACATTCCATATTCAACGAAATTAATTTCCAGCAGATTTCCGGTTCCATGATCCGGGCAAATGTTTCGTAGAGCGTCCACTGCCTCGCGTCGTGACTTGGACACTGTTCACAAACGTTTGCGTGGCCTCACAATACAGACGACGCATTTTGGTTTGGTCACAAGATCCTCCGTCCCCCTTCCCTTATAAAGAGTCGACGACAGGTCGGGGCTGAGCAGCCTTCTGTCCTTCTCGAACCGGCGATCGAGATTTTTGCTTTTTAGCTATCGAGCGAGCAATCGGGACCATGTCAAGCGCCGAGCATGTAAGTCCGTTAGGCCCACACTACCGATGAATGTGTCTTGATGTCTCCGTCTACAGAATTCCGCTAGTAGCAAACGGGAAACTTCCGGCAGTGATCAGAGGCACGAAGGAGGGGAGCCGGTGGCTGAACGTATCCCTAAGAGGACACCTATGGCGTGTCAATTTTGCAGAGGTATCTGTGTCTCCAAACTGTCATCGATCATATCTTCTCACAGCAGCGAATTATCGAGGACGCAAGTTGAAATGCGACGGTCGGCCGACCTGTGCAAACTGTCAGCGCCGTGGAATTCCATGCCACTACGTACCTGTGTGAGTGCAATCGGTCGCTCTATGCACGCTGACATGATGCACTTAAAACGGCGCCGCGGGGCAGCTCGGCACAGAAATAACTGTGTCCCACTCGATTATATTTGATATGTTCCAACTCTCCTGCCCTACCGTGCAAGGTACATGCTACCACTGGACACTCCTATGCATAATAATCTGTGCCATGCTACCGTCTGTCGTTGTCATTTCGCTCGCCTGTGCTAGTCTGTAATTCGGGACGCTTACTTCCTTTTCACGGATCATCCGATGATGTCGCGAGATACGAACCCGCTCCGATGAATTGGTATGTCCACGCTGCGAACACGTTGCCCGGAAATGTCGGTTAGGTCGTACCGGCCCACAATTGCCATCAAAAAGTCAGTATCATAAGGAAATACAAAGCGTCTCTGAACCTGAGTGTATGGCTGGTCGGCAGCCCCGAGAGTCTCACTGGGCGTCCAAAAGTGAAGAATAAGAGCAGGAACGCGTATAGAGAAATGCGACGGACACTTGTGAAGACATCCTGTAGGCGTCCTTATATTGTTACTCCACACCAGCTGGAACCATCGTGGTACGGTGTCGCAGCCTGCGTCTAAACTATGGCCGCCAACAGAACCCAGGGCCTAGACCTATGGTGTTAGCGTGCAAACAGGCAAGGCTTTCATTTCGCAGTCTACGCCGCCCACGCCGCCCGACGGTAAAGTACAACGGGCGAACAGGCACCGGATAGAGCACGTCATAGACTATAGCCCAGACATTAGCATTAGTCAGTCAATTGCAAGCACTGCGCCGCTTGGGGTTCGTCGAACGCATCATTCAGTCAAGTGCATTATGTCATAATGTTATCGACAGCGAATGGAGTTCGCTCGACGACATACCATTATACACAGCTCCCACTTATCAAAAATTCAGCTGGAGAAGATGTGTAACTTAGGCGTACCCTCGGGCATTGGTGGGACCTGTGGACTTCTCATGTGAGCCACACAGTCAGCAGTCAGGGCGCTCCACCGTCTGTACTCAACTATGTCCACTGAGCGGTCCATGAGCGATAGATCTGCGGTCGTGTCACCTTTCGTCTTGAAGCACACAAAGTTTCAGCCGGTCAACGCGGGGAGACCTGTGGACTATTCTGTGCCTTTCTCGTTGAGAACAATGTAGCTCATTGGGTGGGCTAAGGAGCATGCATAGGAAGTTGTGCTCACCTCAGATATTGATCTCATATAACTGTATTCAAGATGGGCGCTGTTCGGCCGTCCCAGACCGTGGCACGAGATCACGAGGTAGGGCTCCTAGCGGGTTAAGAGGGAATCGAAGCTACTCTTACCGAAGTCGTCAAACTCTATCTCCTCATTCCACCAATGATCATCCGATCGTACCCGGCTATTTGCTGTCTGACTCCTGGGCGAGACGCGCGCGCTCACATGTGCACTGTTCCGCACCAGCACGCAACTCGAAGAGGGACAAGGATACGTGATAACGACACCACGTTCGGAGCTTGCAGCACGGGCATGAGATTGAATAGCATGTTCAAATGGACTAGACCACACACGTTCGAAGACCTGTCAGAGCAATACGCACACATATGACAAGATCGTCCTCCAAGGCATACAGATTAGAGGACAACAAGCCGATCATACATTGTCAGGGTATCGATCCTCTGACACAAATACAGAGTACGTTAAGATTCGGCGATAACGCTGCACCATTCTCTGCACCTTTGTTCGTCTCCGAAACAGTCAACGAGATTCCTCCATAATGTCCTCGGCAAAAGTCCGAGCTCAATATGCACCAGCCACAGAGTCGACATGCCAGAATACTTGGATCAGCACACAGCCTACGGTTGGCCGTTGCTACCCCTGTACCCCTGTACGTGTCTCCCAGCATGCTGCCGCCCTGCCTGCACCTCTGCGCGGCTGCTTGCATGCGCAAGCTCCCACTGCCTCGTCTCCTCCCACAAGGTGTAGCCCACCAAAAGGATCCTCGCCAGGTCTTTCATGCCACAACCTTCAAGCAGGTCGAGCGCCTGCCGCAGCTTCAAGACATGCGCCTGGTAGTGGGCCTCGTCCGGCATACCCGTTTTCCTTTCGGGGACCTGCAGGGGCAATTGTGTTAGATTGCATGGATGATACAGCAGGAGGGATCCCATTCACACAAAGTTTACCGGAAGCTAGAGATGCAGATCGGTTTAAGACCTCTTTATGGAGTGCTGTCTGACCGAGGTCGTGCTCGAGGAGATGCACTGTCCCTCAAGAGGGAAATATCGGGCAGCAGTGGAGTAAGACGGGTCAAGAGTATTTCCGCAATGCGTTGGCTCAATATACACACGCCAAGCGATGTGCGAGGCCAAATGCTAAGCTCCTCTTCCCCGAGGATATTCCCCTAGTTCCTACTAAGGTATGGTGGGACGGGGGCCGCGTAGCACGGACTGCTGGGATGGGTGGATTGTGGGGAAGGGTGAGCGCAGACATACAATGACGCGGAAGATACTATTCGTACTGAGAAAACGGTAGCAGAAAAGGACATTCAATGCTACCGGTTCGTCTAAGCCAAATTTTATCACAAACAGAACCATAGTGGCACACCACGGTGTGCCGACCCGGCCCTGCGCTACCCGTAACGCGCTACCCGTAACGCGCTACCCGTAAAACCTTCATGGAGAGTTTAGAACCGACCCTATGGATTGGCGTGCTCAACGATGTTCCGCGCAACATCGCCCCTTCGATCAAGGGTCTGAGTTGACTGAGCAGGCGTGGCGGACAAACCTACGGGACGCTGAATGGGGCTTCCACAAGCCACGGTGCCCGTGAACAGCCACGGGAATATGGTAATACCGTTCGGACGTACACATACCTACGCTTCACCACCCGGAACGCATTGGCCACATGGACACTCGAATGAGCCCATAGTGGCTATTCTAGCTGGCTTCAGGTCGGTATATCATTGGGTGAAAGCCACGCTCAGGAGTTCTCTCTGGCACGGCAAAAACCTGTCCGCTGATGAATGGCACTACGGTAGCCCGTGAACCCGAAGCTAAAGCTCATGATCGGCAGCAAGCACAACGAAAGCAAGTCATATGTACGCTTTCAAATCGCACGGCAGACGCCAGGCTCCGTGGAAAGCAGCTCGTAGTCAACAAACTAGTGACCGGTGCAGCTTTGGTATATCGGGAAGAAGCGAACCACGATTATGCAAGATACATCGCTTTGGTAACAACCCTGAAACAGAGTTCTTCGCAATCGGATCGAGTTCTCGCATGAATTTTGCTTGCTGCTTATCGACGACTCATGCCGACTTCGGATGACTGTCGGCAGCCATACAAAGTCTCGCATGGTCGAAGCCAGCGAGAAGAGCGAACACTGTGTAGTCTTCGCCGATCTCAGCAGCATGGCTATAGCTAGATGTATGCGATTATGCGATCGGAAACGGCTCGGACTTACCGCATCGGCCTCAATCTGCCCCAGGTACCAGAAGGTGAAGTATTCCCCGCCGACGTCGGCGCGGTGGGGCTGTGGGCGCCAGTGCAGCGTCGACACGTAGAACGGCTCTGTACATGGGAGGGAGCGCGCATGTGGAGTGGCGGGTGCTGAGGGCGCGTTGGTAGGCATACGCACTGGCAGAAAGCTCGCGTGGTAGCCCGACTGCGCTAGGCAATGGGTTCGTAAGTGGCGAGAACGACACTCTCAGGGGAAGAGCGAGGAACAAGTGACGCACCTCCTCGTGTGCCTCACGCAGCACGGCCTGCTCGAGACTCTCGCCGACGTCCTTGCGCCCCTTTGGCAGGAACCAAAAGTTCTTCGCAGCCTCGTGGATGAGCACGACATTTGCGGTTGCCGGCTGGATGATGACCATGCCCGCGCCGAGCATGAAGTCCGATGCGAAAAACAAGCTGTCAGGGATGGCGGGGCTGGAGTTGTTAGACAGAAGAGGCGTAGAATGTCGAGCCCTCTGCCTAGAGGCATGCGCTTGGTGTCTCGGTGTGCGCTGTGTGGCATGCGCAGCTTGGGTCACCACTGGCTGCCTGTCCGAGGCATCGTCGTGTGTGCTCTGTCGAGACTGCACCGAGTTGTCGGTAGATGCCTGCCGTCTCACCTGCTCTCGAGTAGACGATGGCCACCACGAGTTCCTCCGCAATAACGAATTGCCTTCCTGCATTAAATCAGATGCAGGAATAAGCGGCGTGTGATTCGGGTGTTCTGGCTCAGTCCTGCTAGCGCCGCCGAGTCTGAATATAGAGCGAACTGTGGACATAAACTAAAGGTAAGAAGAGATTGAAGCTTATGCAGATGGTAAGAGAATAAAGAGGATAAAGATGACGCTCCAAATTGATGACGTATATGCCCAAATATAGAAGGCGCACGAGTGGTTACTTCTGATTTCTCTGCTCGGATTTCGCGAAGCAAAGCGACTCTGAAAGAGTCTATCATTGATATTTGATGTTCTTTTCTCTCACTTGTCTTGAACTCATAGACCTATATTCTCGCAAACATAAAATAAAGAAACACATTCCATGCGCACAAACATTGGTCCAGTTTGACTCCTGGGGATGGACTACATTGTTTAAGTACTGCCCCATGCCCGCTAAATCCTTGCATTAGATACTCTTTGAATACATCACTTCCGCCGACTCATCAAGAAACACCCCTCGTAGCCAGGCACGTCCGTAGGACTCAACGTATCTCGCCAGCGGCCGGACAGATTCCCATGCGTATTCCCGACCATATAGCACCGGTATAGCCACCGTCCACGGTCGCCGTTCATCTTCAGCGAACATTCGGTTATTAGTGTATCCTCTAGTGAAACTCGATGGCAACTTACATAGTCCTTCGACAGACTAATGAACCCATCACAGGGTCGGACTCGCCCAAGCAGACTGAATTGCCCCCACGCAGAATGCCCCTGCGTAAACACAATCAGCGAGCCATACACGACCGTAATAGAGTCTGCATACCTCGCCCTTGAGGATCATATCCCGTACTCGCCGCGTCCCCTCGCGCTTGCTTGCTCGCGCCCAGCTCTCATATCGCTGTGGCGCCCGTCCAGGCTCCAGCACCTCGAGTCCCTCCGCGGTCTCACGCAATTCCGTATTGGCAGGGATATATGCCCGTAAAGGATTGCCCGGCGACAGCGGCATGCGCGCGTCCACGGACATAGCACATTCGCCGGCGCTGTCCGGCTCGTCGTCTTCCGCATATAGGTAATATTCTCGCAGCTTCCACAATTGTGGGTGCTGTGCAACAAGGCTCCGCTCGAGAACGGAGGGCGAGGCGCCAGATAGTAGCGCGGCATACGCAGTGAATTCGGTGTACTGTAGCCTCATGCCCGATCACTAAGTGCGCAGTGCAAACTGTTATGGCTGACTCACCGTGAACAAACCTTCCCATGACCCTTCTAGACTGCCCGGGATGAACGCACCCGGCAGCGTAGGCAAAACTAGTTTCGTCGCACCCACTATATGCACTGCGCGCGCCCATTCTGCATCCCACTCCGTGCTTGTGCAACCGGCGACGCTCGGTACAGTCGGGTCTGGCCGCTTCAGGTAATTGATCATGTCCCATGAGACGGGTAAAAGGTTGCGTAGCGTGAGGTAGGCGAGGATAGCAGGCGCCGCGGGTGCCGGAGGGGTGAGCCGCAGCTCTGTACCAAAGTAAGGAATCGAGGTACCGGTCTCGATCGGATATGGAGGGAGGAAATCTGTCCATGATGGCGTGCACAAGACATACTGCGAATAGACTTGTCAAGGGAAGCATACAGAAAAGGAAAGGCGTAGCAGCGCACCTGATGCGCGCCAAGGGCAACCAGCTTGAGCACGACATCAATCGCGACATGGAAAGCGTTCTCATCGCTCATGTACTCAACTAGAGACAGCAGTCAGTGATACCGCAGCGATGGTTCAGCGCGCAACACACCGGGCCTTAGCAACATCCAGATAAGCCACATCGCCAGAATCATTCGCTCGTCTTTTGTATCGGGCCAGCGGTCGCGTATGACCAATTGGCGGATGAGCGACGCACCGTCCGGATGACACAGGAACTGCTTGAGCCACTCCTCTATCCGCGCATACTCGCGCAGCTGCCTCTCGTTTTTCCCGTCATTCTCCAGCATCATTACATACGCAGTGGATAACATCTCCTTCACTGTGTTATGGTCGACGTCAACAACGTTGGCTAGGGTGCCCTCACGTGTGCGAATGCGCTTCATGATCTCGCATCGTCGTTTGAACTCGTGCGCCACGACAGTAGGAGTGACGTTTTCCTGTCCGAGACGGCGGAGCACAGGAGACAGATCGAACTTGCATGCGAAAATACGTGTCCAGAGATGAGGATTCGAGGTGATCGAGAGGGCGGCGTAAAAGGAACGGTTTGCAACCAGCAAGGGTAACACGTCTGCAGGTGGTCCACCGAACGAGAGGGTTCCAGTGTAGAACGCGACGTGCTCAAGCACCTCCTGGGGCAGGGTGGCGAGAGTGCACATGGTGGTCGCGGCGCAAGAGTCGAAAAGGCAGACAGGCTTGTTCCCACTCTTGTCCAGGGATGGAGATAAGAACTTAAGATTTGTGCCTGCGTGAGACCGTACTTATTTTGCCCGAGCGGTGTTCCCGCTGACTGTACTGTGCCGCGGAGGTTTGGCGACCCGCACATAAGGCTGCTGAGAGATCGGGAGTCATGACGAAGCCAAAGTTTCGTCACGATCGGTAGGCGCGTATGCATCGCTGATTAGATAAACCTCTCCCCGTTCAGCTCGGCATCCGTTGCTGCCGAACCTCTTTGCGGGCGCCTACTTTTGTGCCCATACAGTATCCGCGATGCAGGTGCTACCGCGATATCCAGTGCAGAAAATAATTGCTGGGCTGGCATGAAGTGCGACAGCACACTGAACGACTGGCACATGTGAGAATGTCAGAAGCGTTATTTTGGAGGAGGGACAGAATTAACCCTGTGTCGCGACAAGTCAAGTGCGTGATTTGAACGGTGGCTTTCGCCACTCAGTATCAACTGCCAGCTGGTTGAGGTATCGGCTCTACCACCTGGCAGCACTGTATAAATGACTTTCACCCGCCTGATTGAGAACTTGCCGTGGTTTCGATCACCGTCTCGCCTTGACGAAGTTCGAACGTTCACTGGTGGAATCGATAGCGCCAATGACAGAGACATGATAGTATATGAAGGAGAGAAAGAAAGAAATTATCTCGCGCGCAAAAGCCGCTTTATATAGATCTAGGTCTGCAGAAGCTACCTCGATCAAGGATTGACGTAACCACTTAGCACCGCCGACACAACTTTGTTTATGGAAGAATGAGGGAAGCTGCTTGTCGGGTTAAGCAGTTCCCAAAGTTGCGGCCGATGCGATCTAGACATGACGTCACTGGGAGTATGCTAGTGACGTGGGTGCTCTACATCAACAACTTGATTCAAAGCCAAACCACCCAAACAACGTCCAGACTCCGGATATATATGAGAATTACTTAATATTGGTTATGCCGGTATTGAGGCTTGATCATCGAAGACTATCAGCAGACAACCAAACAGTGTGAATAGACGGCAGTGATGACTCTGAAGTTGGGCGGACATTCGGCTCGTTCAGCTAGTCCCCGCACGTTGTAGTCGCCAAAGAGAGGTACCGGAAACGTAAAGCCTTTCAGAGTCAGAGGACGGCTGCGATGAATTGCCTCGATGGGATCACACTAGCAATTTTCACGAGCAATGATAACGCTAAGAACAATGGTGGTACAAAGTACTGCAATATGCAGGGGGCCACACGAATTTCAGCAGCCCTTGGCTCGCTCCCGCATGCGCTGAATACACGATATAAATTAGATGCGACTTCTTTAACCGGCTCGAATAGAACGTACATATCTATGGCATCATGCTGTAGCCACCACTTACTTGCTCTTCGGGGGCTCGGCGCAGTTGCACGCGGGGTAAGTGCAGGAGCCGCCGTTGGCCTGGACGTTTGCGCACTTTACGGTGTCCTAGAATTCAGGTCAGCCTCTCGCCTCGAACGCAGATGTAGGACCGGACGCTGCTACTCACAGACATGTTGATCGAAGGAGGTGTGTAGTCGATGACTGGGGAAAAGCAAAAGGGAGCAAGGTGCTTTATATGGGCGTAGCTAGCAAGAACAGCGTCTGCGTCCAATGGGGCGATGCGTAATGCATTGTCTCCGAGTGGGCGATGTATCAATGGTAGCGAACAGAGTTGGTCGAATAGGCTTCCCCGGTATTCAAATCATAGCCTTCTAATAGTACCTAGGGCCGGCGATGTCATCCAATGGGAGAACGGACATTGCGGGGCCTTCGCGAACGCGCGCAGCTGAATTGATTGTATTCGCTTTCAATCGACTGAGAAGGTTTGTCGAGACTCTGTACTCTCGAGCGGCAATTTGTCGGATAGAGAAACTGAAGCGATTCGGCGGGCAGAACGTTGATACCCTTCTTGTCATGCCAGTGTTAGTCGAATCATGCTGACGCCTGGTTGCCAGATATTATTTTGGGCATCTCACTTGAAGAGCTGCTTTCTTGCGAGTGGTTGTGATGATCGAGGCAATTAGTAAATCGCGCCGTCTCTGTGGACCGAGAGGTGGATTCATTCAGGCAAGCAGTCCTACGTCTCTAGAGGTTGACCTGCAAATGACGCGAGCGCATGCATACCTTCGACAGGTCAAGTTTGAGGAATCTGCGCATGGGAACGCGCCACCGAAGTTCAGCAGGAAACGAGAGGTTTAATAGCAGCCAGCATAAGCGCTGGCTCGGCAGCCGGGCGCCAATATATGCGTGCTTGTCAGTCCACATGCGAGACAAATGCCCACCGCTCAGTTTGGCATGTTGTTCTTTGTATTATGATGCTGCTCTCTGGATAAACGCACACTACATCGTCTACAAGTTGGACATCTCGATCGATTACTGTCAACACTGCGACGGCACTCGTGGGATACAAGAGGTGGGATGCATCATGAACAGAGAAAGCGTAGGGTAAAAGCTAACAACAGGTGTGCTAAGAGGCGATTGGAAATTGCACTGCGAATGATTCCTTCTTTTTCAGGGCCACTGTTGGTCGCGTCGTCGCTTCCACGGTACAGCCTTCTTCCACCTTGCGTGATGCTGTCACCGACATGCAATGAGCGTCATGCGATGGCGGTGGTGCACTCATCGTGAGGGCCTCATTGCCGCATAAGAAACCGATGCTATGTGCGACTCGCCACGCAGACTTATATCTCATCTCAATCTAGTTGCAGTACGCACGCACTGATAGATATTCGGCGCACGCTTGTTTCTCTGCTCGCGGCTCGGTCAGTCAAAAGTGGCCAAGACACGAGCAGATACTTATCCCGAGGGTCACGAAAAGGCCTGCGCCAGGACCAGCTCCCCCGCCCCGCCAGTGACAAGTCATGGTCTCAAGGTATTCTCACGGTGTTAGGTTTTGGCAGAGAGGGGTGTTTTCGTCTGCCAGATGATGGGTACAATTCAAGTGTAAAACGGCCTATGCTGATGTGCAGTAGTTGAGAAGCATATTGAGGCTAAATCTCATGGTTCTCATTTGAAACAATTCAGCGAATAGTTTATCCAGGTACGTCTCTGAACTGGGTTCGCTAACAGGATACATCACAGTACTCGTGGGTCTGCTCTCCACGCGTGCTCCATCCCGACAAATCTGGGTTGTCGTAAGCGCACTGCTATAAATTTGGGGTCAACAACGCGGACTTCGCTGCTTGTATGTAGCGTACGGCACTCACGGCATCAAGTACGCATACATCTATTTGCTCTTTGGCGGCTCGGCGCAGTTACATGCGGGGTAGGTGCAGGAGCCTCCGTTGGCCTGGACGTTTGCGCACTTCACGGTGTCCTGTTTCAGTGTAGTAAATCTCCCGGGCACAATTAATTTCGGAGAAGGAGCAGCACTCACAGACATGTTAATCAAGTATTGTGTGGGTTCGATGACTGAAGGAAGTGACGATGCGAGAGGGAGGTCTTTATAGCTGGCTGACTAGACGATGATTCCAGGTTTTACGAGAGAGATCTCCAAGTCCCACAGGATGTTACCGTAATCTCTCCCCGATGACTGGGTGCGCAGGACAGGCTGCAAGTGATTTGGTCGTTCCGATATGGCATAAGGAACGCCCGCACCATGATCTCATCCAATGGGGGTGTCTGTGTTGTGAGTACCTATCTTCTTCATCCGATAAACTGACTTCGGAGGGTCTGCTGATCGCGGCCATAGTCCCGACTGAAGGATAACACAGTGGATCTCATTGGCTGCTCATGGACAGAGATGACGCTCTTCTTGCTGTGTGCTGTCTATCATAACTGCAGCTCATCAGAGATGCATGCGTGCTCATGCGTCCACGACATGTAGTAAAAGGGTGTATGATTGTGTATCAATGAGCTCATCTGCCTGTGGCGGTGCAGCTACCAGCTGAAAAATAGGCACCAATCAGCTCAGAGGCATTTCACACCGCTTAGCCCATGCCCATACAAGCCACTCACGTTCGAAAGATCGCATGAGCGGAAGATACATTCACTGACCTAGTGTTGTATAAAACCCTGCTAAGGCTTCGGAGTTTCCTTCAGTCTTCTGCTGCTCAATCCACTGACACAATATGTCTGTGAGTGACCGTCCGCCGTGATGCCTTTAATTGCCTGCATGACACTGACCTTCGCCTCCAGGACACAGTCAAGTGCGCTAACGTCCAAGCCAACGGCGGCTCATGCACCTATCCCGCATGCAACTGCGCCGAGCCACCGAAGAGCAAGTAGGCGGTACCTAGCAGTATCCTGTATAACATGCCTTTTGTACGTCCTTCGGCGTCCTTGCATGTGTGACTCAGCCGACGATGTTGCAATTAGGTTAGCCCATGGCGATTGCGTTGGTATGCACTATCGGAGCTCGCAATGTAGCGTGTTCAGACAGAATAGTAAATCTCTCCTTCTGCAATGTTGCGTGATTGTAGGACATCAATGCGTCGTACTATAAGTAGTCTCACGCGGAAGTGATGACATACTCAGACTTATTGTGCCTTTGACGCTGATGCCACAGACGATCTCTAAACGAAATAATCTAAAGCATATAAGGAAGTCGGAAAACAAGAGGTCGCGTATCATATCAATTTGGCTTCAGCCGGCTTGAAACATCCTCTCCCTCTCGTTCAGCTCGGAGGATTCTCAGCCTTGACGGTTCACAGTCCGTTCACAATTTAAATATTCGGACACCAACCACTGAACATACTTGAAGTTTAGATTAATGCACGAGCACGCGTCGCATTCATGATTTTTTCGTTAGGCTGCGGACAACCTCGTGAGCCCCTCAGCCCTGCTTTCGGAGGTCCGAATTCATGCAAAATATCACAACAACCTCTTGCCAAAGGGCTCTTCGCTGATCCCTCAGATGATCACGACTGCACGTATATATTCTCTCCTCACCTTTTGGCACCGCGTATGGCTGACGAGCTCGGATATCAGCAAGTCCTCGACAACAACCCGAATTACAATCAGACGGTAGTATCTTCGCCAGACATGCACCCCCTCAGTGCGCAATGTCAGGTACGTAGATGATGCGCTTAGGAGCCGAGTTTTCACAGAATCAATGGCAATCTCGTATTCTCATTGTTCGGGAAATGGAATTCACGACAATATTTTCATGAGAAATCCTTTGTGACGAGCAGCTAGTGCATTATGATATACACGAGATTGTTTCGACACTAGCCTGTAGGGACGTGCACTAGAATAGCCGTAGTCAGCACGGGTATCAGTCTCGTATAGCTGCGCGTAGTCTACGCACTCATCGCATCCGCTGCAGCCTCACTTGCTCTTCGGAGGCTCGGCGCAGTTGCACGCCGGGTAGGTGCACGAGCCGCCGTTGGCCTGGACGTTGGCGCACTTCACGGTTTCCTACGTACGAGGCAGTAAGTATCTCAAGCAAATTGATGTGTAAGGATCGTTACTCACAGACATGTTATTCGATTGGTGTGTTGTGTAGTCGATGACTGTGAATTGAGGTACAAGGAGGCGCCTTTATAGCCAGTCAGCTGCGAGACTCGGCTGTGAAGAGCCACGACGCCTCTTCAACAATGCGTCAAGAACACTCATAATCCCTTCCCAATGATTGGTTACAGTGCTCCATGACGATGCAGTCAGGATGCAAAGGAAATGAAAGAGACCGAGTCATATGATTGCTCATCATCCAATGGTAGTGCTTATGTTGTGCGTACCTATCTTTATAGCCTGATAACGCAGTGATAGGTGAATTTACTGAGTCTGCTGATCGTATTGTGCGTAAACGATGTTCTTCCTCGCGTTAGCGTTTGGTAGAACGCCTGAGGCAGCTGGAGTGGGTCGATGGTATCAGTAGAAGATTGCGTCTTCGAATGGATTCCCAGCTGTCGGATAACTGTATACGAGCCAACCAGCCTCCAGAAATAACGCATCTCTTGTATGGTACGAGCTATCCACAACCTGGGGGTCGCATACCTCATATAAAGGCCCTCAGGCCACCCGGATTCCTTCAGTCTACGACCACACAATCCACTGCAACACCATGTCTGTGAGTGATTCGCTACATTCACTGCACGTAGTAGTAAATCCTGACCTTCCCTTTAGGATACAGTCAAGTGCGCTAACGTTCAGGCTAACGGCGGCTCATGCACCTACCCAGCCTGCAATTGCGCGGAGCCGCCGAAGAGCAAATAGGCGGGTCTCCGGCGGCGTCCTGCTCAATGTGACACCTGTATGTTCACTAGCAGTATGGCATTGTCCACGCCATATGGCTGACGGTAGTATATTCAGGCTCCCGTATGACGACCGTCATGTGTTGCAGCCTGCGGACGCATTGTAGCCGTTGAAACGAATACAAGGTCATTTTCGTCGAGGCATGTTTGTGTGATCATCATTGAGACGATGATATGACGACCCACGGTAGCATCTAGCTGGATATGTACTGCGCTGTGCGCTATTGAAACAACCCTGTGTCTGTTGAAGTTCGTCTGAAACCTGAAGCGAGAACAGTCGACGAAGATGTATCGTGTCTGTCTGAGCTCTGTCATACGCGTAAGGAACGTAGTCTATGATCAAACGCATCGCCTTACCGTGAGGTCGGTTTTTTGGGGCGGCGCTCTAAGTATGAGTGCGAGGAAGTGGTGGAGGCCGAACTATTTGATCGCACCTATCGTGCGGCACGGATAGTAGTACTCTCGCCTCATCGCCGCACTATCCTTCATAGAATGGCAATCCTTACTTCAGAGACCTCCGACCCTGGGCACCTACCTCTCGATCGATCTCGCACTGCCCATATGGATGGAGTATTACGCCAGACGCAATGATACAAGTGGACGCCGTATGGTAGCGCAGCTAGCTGGTCTACAGACGACACAATAAGAGCTGTCTAGTTTCTTTGAATACCAGACCATAAATACATTGTCAGAAGGAGGCAGGCAGGGGATTTCTATAGCATCAAGACGAAGGTCTCTCGCCCAGGATAGCATCAAGCGCCTGAGCGCGACGCGTCTGAAATGCGCGTTGCTTGCCTGTGTTTATGCAAATGCGTGATATGCCGGGTGGCGGGAATACAGCAATCGACCGTCAGTACTGAGCTTGCCGTAAAGTCAGCGCTTTGGATAGCAGACGTCAAACAAGGATATCTAGAGCCGGCGCAGGTTGAAAGAATTGTCTACTCTGCTCTCAGGAGACTAAAGGAACGTACAGAGGCTCGCGCAAAGTCTGTAGGGTACTACAAACACGATGGCATGCGCTCGCCACAATCCCAAGTTTCAGCGTCAGAGCACGGGAAGGCTTGAGTAGAGGGTATATTTGGCTACCGAACACAAGGTTCAGCTATGCTTGATGACGAGAACATGTTCAACTTCCTGGGCCTCAAATACAAACTCTTTTCACCAACTCTTCGTATAACCGACGCCCTGGGTCTTCGGCATGAGATTAAGCCTCAAAGCCGACCGCCCAGCTCGCGGGCATAATCCTCCACACGCTTCCATTTCCACCACTTCTCTCCGGGGTTCACGAGCTCATTGTGATTGCTGTGTGAGAAGTCCACCTTTCCTTCACCGACGACAATCCTGTTATATGACAAGTCACGATTAGTCGTCACATTCAGGAAGGAGATGTGGCATGCCGTACTTGATATGCTTATGAAGATCCGAGACTCCAGTCCTGACCTGTTCCTCTCGAGTGGCGGCCTTGTATGCTTCTAGATCTATGGCTTTCAGCGTCACGTTCTTCGGCTTCAACTCGCGCTCCTCCCTGACGCGTTCGGCAGCCTGGCCAATTTTGCGATAGCTGACATTCTGGCCCGCAATGCGTACGACATCCGGGACAGAGCTTGAGACGAGCGCTAGCAACGCGAGCTGCGCCAAAGAGCGTGCGATGTCTGCTTTAGCTGTGACCGCGAGCCTGCTATCCGGGGAGCCAGCGAACGTGAAGGTCAAAGTTTCAGCATCAAAACCAACTGCAAAAGCCATATGAGAATAAACGGTTAGTCCTAACGAGATAGGAGAGCTAGTTTCCACGAACACCATGGCTAATGATTCGGTAGCGTATGTTAGATGCATACGCACAATGATCCATTTGACTCACGATCAAGATGAACTCAATGAACATCCCTATATTCAATTCTATGATTTTGATTTTCCCGTGACTAAGCTCCCGTGCGCGGGAGACATGCTGAGCCTTCGCAACCCAGAGGGGCTCTTCATATCCTGGAAAGTCAGCCACATGATAATCTCTATTGTTAATCATTCAGCACGAGCTACAGCACTCTTGTTCAATGGATACTCACACGCCGAAGTCCGAGGGGAAATAGACCTTCACCCCGTTTTGAAACGCTGCATCGAAGAGTGCATCGTGGTATTCCAACGGTGCATTGCTGACGGCGCTCACGACCACATCGGCACCAGCGAAAGCCCGCGCGAAGGAAGGTACAGTGTCTATTTGGTCGACCTGACGCAGTCCTACGCCAGCTTCTGCGAGCTTACGCGACGCGACAGACGTCGGGTCTCTTACAACGGCGATGACCTTCGAAAATTGAGAGCGGTAATGGTTCAAGAATGCCTCAGCAATATCATTGCCTATAAGTAGTACATCAATCAAATTAAGATCAGGCCACCGTCGGTCATCAACAAAATGCACACACCCAGGTTTCCCGTTGCACCAACAATGGCAACGACAGGTTGTGCACTGCTGGACTCGGTGGACATGACTGCTGAGACTTCGCCTGTGTATGATGGAAAAATATGCACTCAAATGGATCTTTATATACCTGTTGGATGCCGAGCACCCAGAGGATGCTGGGCTGACGAAGACGAGGGCTGTCCAAATCGCTACGGGGGATATGCGGAGGTATCATCCTCGATCGGGCATGAAACTGATTCGATATGCATCCAGAAGTTAACTGCTTTGTAATATTGTGGCGCTGTTTGTCATCAACCCACGCAGATTCCGATAGGAGTAGTTACCAATAATACGGATTGCAACGGAAAGCATGCTGCGCCACAAGCCCAAGAGCCACGTAATTTGGTCAAAAGGGGGTACAGCGAGCGCTGGCTGTTGGCACGAAATGATCGATCAAACGTGGTGGGGAGAACAAATCAGAGGGCGGTACTTCCACTCAATACTTCCCTGCTGTCATTCTGCTCAGCAAGTCAGGTGCATATTGCATAGTCAACCCCCTCGAGCAGCCAGAAAATTGAGGTCTACAATGTTGCATACGTCAAAGCTTGATGTGCTATAACAATGCCGTAAAACCATATACCGGTTTGCACTGAGTGCAAACCGGTATATTTTCCTTCGCCGTCTGGCACTGACGACGAATGGTGAAATCTCTGTCGTTGACAGCTTCCCGATTATGTTGAAGTTGGTTTGACACTCCGAGCAAGAACGACCGGCAGTATTGTGTTGGTTGGACCTCTGCCAAACGCGTAAGAAACGTACAGAGGGACTCGCACAAGATGCGCGAGGGCGAAGTTGAACTTGCGACAAGCGCCGGCGCGCCGTGTTTTGTAGCGCTCGCGTCTAGACCAACCTGCATCGCCCAATTGCCCAGCCAGCTAGTGCTGTATACGACAATCTCAATATTGATGACCTGCAAGCAGGGTATGACTGCATGTTCAAAGCATATCTCAATCTCGCACACGCATTTAATTAATGAGGACGCGGTATACTAGTAGGTCTCATACACAGTAAGCATAAAGTCTCTACTCGAATCAAGCTCTTTGACGTTGCCACATGCTGCGAAATGAATCGCAAGACCCTTCTCCTGCGTATATCCCCAGCGGACACTGCCATCAAACATGATGAGCATACGCGTGCGCAAAGCCAAAGACCTTGCGCACGCGTAAGCCCATCATGACAACTGAGGAACGATGCTTTGCCATGGTCGTATTCGAGTTGCTGCTCCCAAGTAAACGTGCACGACGAACGTAACCATCGGATTCGGCGCATGCTAGTTTCCCTGCTCGTGGCTAGGTCACTCAAAAGTGGCCAAGACACGAGCAGATACTTATCCCGAGGGCCACGAAAAGGCCTGCGCCAGGACCAGCTCCCCCGCCCCGCCAGCCACAACTAGTGCAGCAACAGCAACGCGGGCCACAGGAGCCGACCCTTACCTCGGGGGTCTTGCGGCCCTCGACCACCATCTTCCGTGATCGAGGGTTTTCGGCCCAATCAGGACTTGCGATTGGGGTGCTGGCGGAGCTTCGACGGCCACGGATAGTCCCCGTAAGGACCGCACTCGTTGGGCGTTTGGCCCGAGCCCCGCGGTGTCGCCATGCCCCGAAGAGCTCTTGAGAGCGATCGGCCTACGGGACTCCTGTGCAAGGGCATTGGCCCGCTCGCCGGGGTGCATGTCGAATAGATGCCAGCCCCCACCCACGACGTGCAATGTGGATGTCCCAGGAGCACCAGCACGCCGGCAGTGACTGGCGAACAGACATCATTATTAGAATGTGGCGCAATCATGAACACAAGGGCGGGCGCGGGACTCACCTGGAAGACGAGTGTCGGCATAGGTATATACGTTCACACATCACACTGTTTTGGACAGGCAGCTGACCATACGATAGCGATAGTACGAACCGGGCATTGTGGCGTTGACGACAACGACGACAGAAGACAAGAGACGAACGGCGGTGAGAGGTGGGAGTACAGACGTGTGGATGGCTGCTCACCAATGACCATCACCGCATATGTGACATCGACGACACGTCCCACGACCACGAATGTCCGACGACGACGATGGTGGCGATGAGGAGACAGTGGCGAAGGACAGGCACAATGATGAAAGGAAGACCGCATACTACGTGAGTGCGACTCGAGGAAGGGGAATGATGGAGGGTCGACATACCTGGGGGTCCTGGAGGTCAGGTCGAAGAGGCGATGGAAGGAGGAAACAAGGAAGGTCGGTGCTTTATACACAGTGTGGCGTTTGTTTGTTCCCGGTTGTTTGTTGTCAGCCTCGCCGCGTTGCGTCCACCACGGTCAGCCTCCGAGATTGAACCACCGCCGGAGAGCCCCGAGAACATATTCGGAGGCCGACCGGGGGAAGTCGAACGTCTGCATGTCGGTCTCGACTGCAATCCGGCGAGGTGCGGCATGCAGCATGGTTCTCCGTCCCAATCCTCAGCATTGTAGGCACTGTTCTTCACGGATGGATGAGATAATATGTTTTCTGCACATGGCGAGTAGACGGGGATTGGTGTTGAGCATGACAATGCGGCACATCGAGCAAGCTAGAAGGGTGTTGTGCCACCCGGGGATAACCATGATCGCGCTCACGTGTGGTCACGCGTTTGTGACGAGACGCGTCGAGACGGTCTCGAGGTTGACGATGGTCTGTGCCACAATCGAAGTAGGCCCGGCATACGCGAGCATTTCCCTCAGTCGGTGTATTTGGACAGGTCAATCTGAACGTGTGTAAGGCCTTGTATTACTGTAAGAAATGCGTGCTGTCTTACCCAGCATCATATTGAAGCACGATCCCAGGTCACGCAAGACTCAAGAATAGTAAGACTAGTCTATTAGTACGAACTACAACGCTGGCCACAGACCCACAGCTTTATTGTTACCTATGCGATCTTGCTATGGCGATAATATCATTCGTCTTCTTCCATAATAAGATCTCATTTACCACTAATTCTACCCCGGCGGCTCATGCATCTCCCCAGCCTGTAACTGCGCGGAGCCTCCTAAGAGCAGAAAGACTGGTCTTTGGCGGTTCTTTCCACTCAGTGTGACTCCTATACGTCTACCAGCATTATAGCATTGTCTATAACTGACGGTGCTGCATCGAGGCTCCCATGCGACAATCATAATGCATTACAATCCGCGATCATACTGTAATTGTTGGAATCATAGAAGGATGTTTCAACAGCGCATATTAGCGTAACTGATAGGGTGCAGCATACGGATGCGGTAACCCATGGTAGGATCTAGCCAGGCATGTATTGCCCTGTGAGTTGTTGGATTCTCGTGGAGTCACTACGCAGAGACATAAAGAACTTCAACTGCGTGAATGTCCTTCATCGTTCGTCGCATTCGCTGCCAGCAGTATGCCGGTGTTTACCTTAGCGCAGGGAAAGTTCTATACAGATAAGTGCTCAGTGTCCCAGGGCTTAACCACTCTGGAATGACATGTCAGAAGAGTCATGATGCATAATTTGATATTCGACCTAGAAATGAGTACATATTCACGTCGCTCACTCTTCATAGAAGCAGTATTTTGTGTTCCCGAATTGGTACTGAGTTTCAAAGTCGACCGCCCAGCTCACGCACATGATCCTCCACCCGCTTCCATTTCCACAATGTCTCTCCGGGATTCACAAGCTCATTGTTGTTATATGAGAAGTCCATCTTGTGCTCCCCGAGCGCGATCCTGTCGACGCCATAGGCGAGGATCAGTAACTATGTTCAGAAGCAATCGTATGTCATACTTGATGTGCTTCAAAATATTTGGCTTTCCACTCCTGACTTCCTCCTCTCGAGCAGCAATCTTGTATGACTCCAAATCTGCGGCGTTCAGTGTTACCTTCTTTCGCTCTAACCCAAACTCCTCGCTGACGCCTTCGATGGCCTGGCCGATTTCGCGATAACTCACATTCTGGCCCGCGACGTACACCACGTCCGGGACAGCTGAGTCTGGAGAGAGAGCCAGTAAAGTGAGTTGTGCCACAGATCGTGCGATGTCCACTTTCGCAGTGACCGCGAGCTTGCTGTCCGGCGAGCCCGCGAAGGCAAAGGTCAGAGTTGCAGCATCAAATTCAACTATGAGAGCGATGTCAGAGCGAACAATTAGTCTTCGCAGTATATGCGATAGATAAGGCAACCAACACCATGGCTGGTTCAATGGTGGCATCAGCTGCACACGCGTGGACATAACTCAGCTGACTCACGGTTAAGACATACTCGGTGAAGAGCCCGGTTGCTAGTACGATTATTTTCATTTTGCCTTGAGCGAGCTCACGCGCATGGGCAACGTGCTGAGCCTTCGCATCCCAAATAGGCTCCTTATATTCACGAAACTCAATGAGGTGATAATTCCTGTTCTGGATTAGCCAGTGCGAGATCCACCCCTCTCGTTCAATCTGTACTCACATTCCGAATTCCGATGGGAAGTAGACCTTTACCCCAGCTTTGAGTGCCCCATCGAATAAAGCATCATGATATTCCACCGGAGCCATGCTGACAGCGCTCACGACCACATCGACGCCAGTGAAAGCACGTGCGAAGGAGAGTACAATGTCTGTTGTGTCAATTTGGCGCAGCTCAGCACCAGCGTCTGCGAGCTTGCGCGCATTGGCAGACGTCGGATCCCTTACGACAGCAATGACCTGGGGGAAGTGGGGACGATAGTGATTCAAGAATGCCTCGGAAATGTCAGTTCCTATATTAGACAAATAATGATCACAGCGTCACAATTAACCCATAACAATAGCAGGAGGCACATACCTAGGTTACCAGTTGCACCAACGATGGCAACGATGGGTTGTGCACGGCTGGACTCAGTGGACATGATTTGTGAATTTCGTTTGTGAACTTTGGAACGACCCGCTCACCACTACCGCCTTATATACGTTGTAATGAATCATCCCTGGTCGAACCCGAAAACAGCCCAACACAGTGCAGAATTCTCAGGCTTGCATGTCTACGACCACTTTCACCACATTGTCGCCATGTGTGACCATGTCAATCCACAGTTCTCGGCGACTACCGCGTGAGCTCGGAATCCACACGGGCCGCTGACAAACTATGGTATACCAATAATACAAAGCAAATGCTATATGTGTTCTGATAGTCTAGCGCAATAGGGATTATCAGTCAGCAGACTAATGCGTCCAATGCGAGGGGCAGTCAATGCAAGACGCTTCTTGCCTAGAACGGACCGATCGCACGCGATGAAGCGAGCGAATAAGAGCTCCATGCCTCCTCGTCTTATTCAGCAAGTCATGTGCTACTACTGCCGTAGTTCTTACCCTCAGTAGTACGAATGGAGGATTTGTCGTCACGACGCGTACGTCAACCCTGGATGTGCCATAGCGAAAGTGTTAGTAATGATACCAGGACATATTAACAGCATAGTTCCCCTAGCCTGGCGCTGTTCAAGACTGCGTGCTGATTGTCCGTTAATGCGTCAAGTGCGCGGATCGACGGATCGGGATTTTCTGTGCCGCCACAACCTAGTCTTGTAAGTTCTCTCAACTAAATATCATCGTGAATATCACGGCTGTCGACATCTACCTCTTGCCCCATACATTTGAAATTTGACCTGGGCCTTCAAAATATACATATCTTTTTTGCACCAGCTAGTAGAGAGATACCCTCTTTTCGGGGCACACGGTTACCGAACGGGGGACGCGCTGGGGAGAGGGAAGTCGCAAAGGTGATAGCGACTGACTATGTCACGGAAACGCGTCTGTGACCGAACGCGTCTTGCCGACATGCCGCGTGACAGTGCACACTTCATATAGCTGTCTCAAGAATACGTTCTACTTATTCACTGAATCTCAACCTATCAAGCACCCGAGTCAACCAAATTTGCTCGTACGCTTCTTTCAATTCACATATAAGCGATTTTACATGCGAAGATTGGCAGACGTTTCTTGGAGTACAGCCGTAGTCGCTCTGATCTGAGCTATTGGCGGCTAAACTTAATTGAATGTGCCGCACGTCACCAACTTCCTCATTCTTGTCCTCACTCAGATGTGATGAAAATGTATCACAAGTACGTCTCAACAAGGCTGTCCCTGTATTCACGTACAAAACACGTCACTAATATCTCCTTCTCAGTCCCTATTTTGCCCAGCGAGTCTGACATCGTACAATGTGTCAGCGACCCTGCTCCTGCCATTCGCACTCATGCACGCACCTCTTCAGACCATACAGCCTACTTGCTCTTGGGTGGCTCCGCGCAGTTGCATGCCGGGTAGGTGCAGGACCCGCCGTTGGCCTGGACATTAGCGCACTTTACGGTGTCCTACAATAATCGTAGTGAGTCTTCAAAGTGCGAATGGACATGGGCAAGGAAATGTACTCACAGACATGATATTCGAGTGGTGTGTGTAGTCGATGACTGGGGAGATGGACGTACAACGGGACGGCTTATATAGCTGACCGGGGCTCATGAAAATTGCGAAGGATGTGATACCCGTCTCCTGCCTTACTCACTGCCTCGAGTAATGTCGCGTCGGCGACTGGGTGCACAGCGCTTTCCACGGAGCACGATGAATGCGTCCGAGTCGTCCATTTATATCCACGACATGCGACCAGCGATACCGTCCAATGACATTACTAGCAATGCGTGCACCTGTATTCCTTGTCTTGAAATTCTACAAGCAGCGGCTGATGATCGAACCTCCTGTGCGTCTGCTGATTGTGGGAGTTGACCCGGCCGAAGGAGAATAGAGTTCATTTCATTGGTTCGTTACGAGGGCAAATCTGCAATGTTCCTTCCTCCGTGTCGCTATCTGTTAGAGATCGGTGGTAGGTAGCTTTCCTTCGCCGACGAGGTCCATGGGTTCATGGTCTTCAGTCGCTCTGAGGGCGCCGGATTGAGCGTCCGATATGCTACAGGAGCCAATCAGTCATGAGACATTGTACAAGGTTCACGTATCACGCTGCATGCGCGTGTACGCCATAAATCGGACCACATCTGCAGGTGGCCTATAAGAGTCGCCCGGTCTCACGTCTGTCCCCCCATTCGACATTCGCCTGAAAATCAACTACCCCAACATGTCTGTGAGTAAACAACTCGCGACGCTCTTGCAGCTCCCGGGCTACTGCGCAAAGGACTAACACTGGCTGTCCTTCGCAGGACACAGTCAAGTGCGCAAATGTCCAGGCCAACGGCGGCTCCTGCACCTATCCCGCTTGCAACTGCGCAGAGCCCCCCAAGAGCAAGTGAGCGATGTCCGGCACGCCGCTCAAGCTGGTATGTCGAGCCCATTGTACTTTGGTGCCTTGTAATGATAGCTGACTTGCATGCTTTCGTGCATAGCCTCGCATATGGTGATCGCTTAGCTTGTGATCGTCTAGGACGGGTCGGAGTACACGATGTATGCGTGATTTCATGACACAATGAACAGATAACATCCTTTTTCTGCAACGTTGTGCATTTTGCACGCCGCGGCGGCGAACATCTTCGCATATACGCGAAGTCGCATTCGCGATCGTGACTTACTCGTTGCTCAGAGTAAGGCTGACCCCAATACGACCCAAAAGACGCATCGCGTCGTAGTTGCCTGCCGCATCCTTTGTGTGCATTCAAACAACATCAGTCTTGCAGATGAATCGAGTTGCATCATTCGTTGAGTGCATATAGTATACCGGAAAATATTCCGTGTTTCATCCAGCACAGACAGTCGTTAACATTGAGGTAACGGAGCGTAAATCTCACGTTGAAATCCCATTAGTCTGACTTCTTGTTCGACACGTCCCCGTTCTTCGCATTGAGCTCAGTCGCGAGCCTGTCGTATTCCTTCGCGTTCTGCTGCGCCTGCTTCTTCACGATCTCTGCGGCAGTCACGCATCATCAGATACACTGCACAAATAGCCGCTCCAGGTACAAGGTAGGCACATACCAAAGTCGCGCGTTCTCTCCTCAGCAGCGGCCAGCTTCTTCTTGAGCTCCTCAACTTGCTTCGTCTGGTCCTGGGCGCCAATCTCGCCGCGCGACGACTTTGCCGTCTAGTGGGAGCACACGCGTCAGTGATGATCGTAAGCACTGAGCAACGCTCTACATACCTCCTGCTTCAATTTAGCATATTCTTCCTGTGTGTGGACGAGGTCGAGGAGGATGTAGAACGTGCACGTGAGGACAAGCGAGAGGAAGAGGCAGAAACCGGTCAGGTAGGTATTGCGTTGCGAGCTAGAAAATGATATGTGCCTTGAGCAGCTAAATCGCCGCGTATGAGCGGGATACGCACTAGAATTTGCGCGCAGCAAAGTTGGATTCCGCTCTGACGTCCTGCATGCCCTGGCCATTGTTCCTCGCGACGTCCGCTTCGGCAGTGACACGCATCATGCGCTGGACCGCATCTATGAACAGTATTCCTACGAAACTGGTGACCAGCATATACATTACATACTCCAGCGCCACTAACTGGACGAAAATAAGGCTCACATGAAAGCTATTTTGACACCGTAGGCTAGCTTCGCCACAATGGGGCTCTCTGCAAGAAAGCGGAAGAAGCGCCTCCGGACACTGTGCGGGAGAGGTGAGACGATGACGCAGAACGTCACCATCTCGGCGACGAGGAGCATGAAGGTGAGCGTGTAGCTGCATCGACGTGTTCAGTCCAGAGCGACGCGCTGCAACGAAAGCGAGGCGTACTAGATTGTCATCTTGTCTTAATCGTTGTATTTTCTGTGGAAGAAAGGGAAGTGCACAGTCGTAAGGGGAAGAAAGACGTGGTATAGGAGCAAGTCGTGTTTGTAGCCACCGTCTGCGCAGCGCGCACTGCACGAGACACGTCCGCCCGACGTCATCGTCACTATCGGCCGGCCAGGGCCGGCCACACCGCCCGCGCCTGCGTGCGACCGGCGGTCTCGCCGCAAACGCGTAGTTACAACCACCGCTCTCACCTTGCTCTCACTTCCTCAACACAGTCATGGCCCCAACGGTGAACCCAGGAGGTATGTCACAAAACACGGGCAACGCAGCGAGGCTCATATCTGGTCAAGCCAGAACCGCGCCAGGCTCCAAAACCACAGCCTCTGGGTAACTTTCCATTGATCATCCTATTCACGACTTGCACCTGCTGCGTGCTCTTCCTGCTCTGGCGGCGGGCCTCGTCGCTACGGACTGTTGTTGCCCATAAGTGAGTCGTGTTATGTGTTCTTGATAGAATGCGTCGACCAATGCCATCGTCAGATTGACAACATGGACGCGGAAGGATGGGCAGATCCGCCTCTCGATCGACGACGGGCCTCCAGCGCATGAGTTCCTCCAAGACGATTTCGACGAAGATCGCGAGCGAATCACGGAACAGCATTTGCTGAGGCGAGACCCAAGCGATATAAACCCATCGCCTGCACATGAGAACGCCCAGGAGGGCCCGAATCTGTCGTCTCTTGAGTCCATACATACGTGATATCGGAGCTATGGTAAGCTGCTTATCTTGCCCACGGCTCACTCGCTCACTAGTGCACTCACCAGCGTAGTAATTTGTTGCGGAGTGCTGAGCACTTCCATGAACTCAGCGACGCTACCTGCGCTGCTAGTTGTGCGTGCATCTTCCAAGCATTGAGTAGGTGAAGTGGAGTAGTCTATGCCGCAAGAAGACGACTGTGCCCCGTTTGTTGCTGCGAAACGAGATGCGCAAAGCCAATGTATCCAGGAGCAATGTACCATCTCTCGCAGGCGGCGCCTTTCGGTTGCCCAGAATCTAGTCGTGAACGGGTTTCCGCTGTCGAATGTGTTACAACACCCCAAATAGAGCAAAGCTGATTGCTTCGGAGACTGGTCGGCGATCATATGACAGACTGAACATGCTTCGCCTTTGAGGTGCTCTGTCCAAGCTCCCTGCTAGGCGGATACGTAAAACCTGTACTGTTAGTGGTGCACGAAGGGCATATCTCACTAGACTATGGCACGTAATTTATCGACATCGACATCATTCTGTAGTCCACGTCAACCGTTCTTTCAAGTGGCGTACATTTTACCTACGACATACAAAATTCATCCGCACATCGGCCACCGGGAGAGGAACATAGCAGAATCACCTCCGCGAAGAACCAATGAAATGAACTGTTTCCTCAACCGGGTCAATTCATGCGATCAGCAGACTCACAGAAGATCATCCGTCCCTGCATTTCAAGACAACGAATATAGGAGCACGTATTGTCAACGCTATCATTGGACCTTATCGACAGCCGCGCGGATGTAAATCGACCACTCGGTCGCTTCCATCCTGCTCCGTGGATAGCGCTGTGCACCCAGTCGCCGACGCGACATTACTCGAGGCAGTGAGTAAGGCAGGAGACGGGTATCACATCCTTCGCGGTGAAAATGGCCCCGGCCAGCTATATAAGGAGTCCTGCTGTACGTCCATCCCCCAAGTCATCGACTACACACACCACTCGAATATCATGTCTGTGAGTACATCTCCTTGCTCATATACATTCACACTTTGGAGACTCATTATGGTTGTCGTAGGACACCGTACAGTGCGCAAACGTCCAGGCCAACGGCGGGTCCTGCACCTACCCAGCATGCAACTGTGCGGAGCCGCCCAAGAGCAAGTAGACTGCATGGCCTGCAGAGGTGCGTACATGCAGTGCGAATGACAAGAGCAGGGTCGCTGACACATTGTATGATGTTTGGGCTCTAGGGGGAAAAGAGGACTTCGGAGACGGATGATTGTCCGCCAGTACTGTGATGTGTTTTTGCGTGAATACAGATACAACCTTTCTGAGACGCACTTGCGACGAATCCCTATCACATCTGAAAACATTCTTGTCTCGATGGGGTGAATTGGAATAAGATTGCTTGAAGCCGCTAACGGACCTACATATCTAGTCAGATTCCAGGGCAACAGCTTATGATCTAAGCATGTTATGCGTTGTGACCAGCAATCTCCTGCGAAGGTTAGAGCACGCTTGTGCAAATGCCAGATAATTCTCTCATCTCGGCGATTCTTCAAAGTGGACTGTTGAAGCTTGCCCGAAATTTGCTGGTTCATCTTCTATGTTTTCGGTCGCGAAGAGGGATTGCTCGCATGCATGAAGGGGTCATAAAGTCAACGGTAAGATTCAGCGGCTGCTCGCGATGGCAAGTGTCGCAATCAAGACTACCCCTGGCGACATTTTGAAGTTGCAGTTCGTCAAGAGAGCCTGAGCCTTGTCTCCTCTGATTAACCATGGAGCGGTGACACGGTCGGGTTTGAGCATAATACATTGCGAGTGCTAACTTGTTTTAACCTAATCTTAGCGTTTGCGCGTTCCAGCAGTTTGTTGTTTGGCGGCTTGTTCTGTCCACGTTATCTATTGGGCATAAAAGTTGCAAGCCAACTGTGTAAAATACGGGCGGTAGAAACAGCTCAGCAAGCTTGGGCGAAGGAGGTCCGAAAATGGCCAGTTTCGGGGTCGATAAGTTACCATTTCTGATTCTTACAATCTAAGTGTGGGAACTCCCCTTACCAAAGTTGTAGGATTGATAAAATGATTTTTGAAATATTGCCAAAAGTGGGTCATATTGAGGGCTATTTTCGAGATTTAGGGATCTGGGATTCGCCCTATACTTGCGACAGAAGCGCACGTGTAACAGAGTCAGACACTCCGATATGAAAGGAGGACATCCATGAGCTTCATCTATCCACTGTGTGCTCCGAGTCACCCCTTTTCACTCGTGCCCTTTAAGTCCACGTTCTGTTCTTCCACATGCTTGGTCAGCCCTCGTATATTTCAGCTATGTATCATCTGCATGTCCTCGAAGAGGAACCAGGAGCAGCAACTTCGTCGTGATACTGGCGAGGAAACAGGTATAGTCCCTGCACGAAATACATTATTTGTGGCTTCACCCAGTCATACGATTCGTGGAATGGCTTTCTTAATTTGACTGCTTTTAAGGCATCTACAAGTCATGAGTCGAACCATCTACTGAGTGGTATTTGAATTGAGAGCGATGGTCTAGTCTCCCACTCTATTAGTCCTGCTTCCAGACGTTCTCGCAATGGGTGTAGCTGTGCAGTGGAAGACGCTCAGTGGACGTTGGAAAAGCTGCAAGCATCCACCACTCGGCAGATTGCGTCCAATGTCAGAAGGTCTGTAGTTCTCGGAGACTAATGTCTTTCAAGATGCTGGGTACTTCTCATGATGCTGCACTCGATGCCATTCTAACCTGTGGATCACATTGAACAAGAGCGGGTTCGCGACGGGGAGATTGCAAGGTCATTGACCATTGATTTCGTCTCCAACAGTCAATTCGGATATCCCAGGCAGAGGTTCCATTCCCATCGTCTCTTCTATATCTTGTGATCCGTCTCGTGGTACCTCCCCAAATATCTGAAAGGCGCCGATTTGTGGCGGGACTGCCGTCTATTTGCACTGCCTAATACCGCATCGCCGTCTCCGGCCGCGGACTTAGCTACATGAGGTCAGTCCCATCACAGACATCTCTGGCGTAGAGAGGTCACGCAAGGCCGTAATGAACTCTCGCCGCTCTCAAGGAACACTGTTTGACCAGAACCCAAGTCGCGTGACGTCACATCATAGGCAGGTGAGGTTTCCCGGCCCGCCCGCCCAGCCGTCGTCTAGTTTCTCCGCCAGGCCCGGGCGTGTCGCCGCTCACATACACAGCAGAAGCGTCGTCGAGCGCGTCCACGCAAAGACAAAACGTATGCTGCAGCCACCCAGGGCACGCACCTGGGGCCGAAGATCTCCCGCACACGATGGGCCGCCGAAATTCTGAGACCCTCCGGGGTCACAAGGCCCTCCTCTGCCCCGGCAGCCGTGCAGAGCACGCGCCCGCCAACAGACACATATAACGCGTGTGGAGCGCCCCCGCCATAGTCCGTTGCCTCCGTTCCAGTCGCTTCCGAAACCACCTACGATGTCTCGACGCTGGGGTGCCGTCGCGTTGCTGGCACTCGCCGGCGGCGCGCACGCCATCGGGCAGCAGACATGCGTCTCATTCGCTCCCACAACATCCTCATTCTCCATCGTCAGCAACCGCATTGCAGCACCCATCCTGCTCTCCGAAGACGAATGGGGCGGCGTGCAGCGCGCCGCCTCCGACTTTGCTATGGACATCCATAATGTGACGGGTGTGATGCCCGGCCTGTTCAACGTGACAGCGTCCGCAAGCGCGGCAAATTTGAGCCTGGCGAGCGCACAGGCAATCATCGTGGGCACACTCGGGCAGTCAAGTCTGATTGACGAGGTGGTGAGCCGGACGGGCCTCGATGTGTCGGCGGTGGAGGGCAAGTGGGAGGCGTTCATGACCCAAGAGGTGTCGAATCCGCTGCCTGGGATCAGCAGTGCATATGTGATGATTGGCGCGGATAAGCGGGGGACGATCTACGCGTTGTACGATCACTCAGAACAGTTTGGTATGTCGTCTTATTTCTAATGAGGCCCAGATTACCAATTGCATCCTGGTTTAGGTGTCTCCCCGTGGTACTGGTAGGTCGATCGCACTCAGAAAGTGGTATAACGACCTGGGCGCGGACTGACGCTTTGTAGGTGGGCTGATGTACCGACGAAGGCACATTCGGAATTGTACGTCGACTCGGCTGGATGCGCACATGGATCTCCGACTGTGCAATATCGTGGTATATTTTTAAACGATGAACAACCTGCGCTGCAGAATTGGGCCATGGTTCGGTTTACGAATGGGACTGGTGCAGCACTGACAGGGTCTCCATTCAACCACTTCTTCTACACAAAGCTGTATGTAGTTATGTGCAGGTGGAATGCAGCGCGCTCATATTGTCCAACACAGGTTCGAGTTGATACTTCGGATGAAGGGGAACTACTTGTGGCCAGGTATGTTGTATCTAACCGGCATTGCGTGCACTCATTGACTCCTACATCATAGCGATGTGGGCCAGGTGTGTATAACATTTTGCTCGCTCTATCTTGTTTACGATCTGATCTTTCGCACACTTCCAGTGCATTCGGCGTTGATGATCTGCTGAATCAGCCGTTGGCCAACTGGTACGGCATTGTCATGGGCACCAGTCATGAGGAGCCCATGATGCGCTCCATACCTGTCGAGTGGGACCTTTTTGGAGATGGCCCTTGGGATTACAGCGTCAATGCTCAGAACATTTACAACTTCTGGGTGGAAGGCGCTGAGCGTGCGAAGCCGTACGAGAACATGTTCACGGTGGGTATGCGCGGTGATGGTATGTAACGTCGTACGAAAGGTGTACTCATTATTGACGAGCGGCTCATTTCACAGGCGATGGTACGTCGGACGACGTGATTATCGATGCGGACTGCCGATTTTGACCACAATCATTATCAGAGCCTCTCGCTGGTGGACAAGATATCTCTTTACTCGAAGGAATAATTGCAAACCAGCGGACAATCCTGGGCAACACCTTTTTAGGCGTGAACGTAACCACTATTCCGCAGATGTGGTGTCTATGTATGCTCTGACCATGTCCGGGTAACGTTCGCAGTCTGACCCGCTTTGCATGTAGACAAGGAAGTCCTCGGGTACTATGAAGACGGAATGATAGTACCTGATGATATTGCGCTTTTATGGACGGATGATAAGTGAGCAATATTCATTGCCATAACAAGTCCTTTACTGAATTTCCTTCAGTTACGGCAATATTGAGCGACTCCCCACACCAGCTGAGCGCGACAGGTCTGGAGGCGCTGGTGTATACTACCACGTACGTTGTGCTTTCGGCTGAAGGATGGACCATAACTAATATTATCCTCATGTAGTACGATTATGTGAGTCGTGTCATCTCACGAACAAAATATTGTAGTTACCGGTGTAACAGGTCGGAGACCCACGTAACTACAAGTGGATTGCAGTACGTTTTAACTGGCACATGAAGCTTGGATTCTCGCTGACTAAGCGTACCATGATCAACAGAGCAGTCAGCTAGCCAAAGTGAGCATCAGTTATTCCTGCACTTTTCGTTCTATGATATATAAGTTCGCAGACGTACGAGCAGATGTCACTTGCGACCGCCCGAAATGCCACCCGGATCTGGATCGTCAACGTTGGCGACCTCAAACCTTACGAAATGGAGATTGAATTTTTCATCACCTACGGCTGGGATACGTCGCTATGGAACACGAACAACCTTGATAGCTTCGTTACGGGCTGGGCACAGCGCGAGTTTTCCCTGTCCACCGAAGACGCGACCACTGTAGCAGGCATCATTGCCAACGTCTCTCGATTCAACTCTAACAGGAAACCTGAGATGTTAAACTCAACGACCTACAGCCTCTACAATTACCGAGAGTGCGTCATTTCGGGCTGTTCCATTGCACTTTCGATAGCTCAGTCCGTCTTAGGGCTGAAAACATGCTCGCAATGTGGCAGGCAACAAACGACTCCGCGACGCGCATCCTTGACACTCTCCCGGGCGATATGCTTCCCGCATACTTTCAGCTTGTCTATCACCCTGTACAGGCTAGCTATACGGTTGCGAACATGTGGATCTCCGCCGGAATGAACAATTTGAGAGCCTCCCAGGCGTTCCTGAGCGCGAACGATTATGCTACCCAGGTGGAAACCCTATTCGAGCAAGATTGGGAGCTCGAGGTCGAGTATGACTCTATACTGGATGGTTAGTGAACAGGATCAATGATCCTACCGATACTCATCTCTTCGTAGGAAAATGGTAAGGCGCAACTGATCTATATGCAAACATTGGACAATCCTAAAACATATTCTCAAAGGGTTCACATGATGAGCCAGACACATGTCATGTACTATTACTGGCAAGAACCGCAGGCGAACACGTATGTGGACACTCACGCTTGCGGCATTAGTGCGAAGGCTAATTGTCGCACAGAATGCCACTCGTCACGAAGGTACAAGCCCGGAAACAGGCACTATCAGGTGCTATGAGGATCGCCCCTGAAGGCACTCAGGCTGCATGGTACGCTTTCTTTCTCATAGACAGACACTTACTTTTCCGCTGAAGATCTCATCCCGGTCAGGCCAGGAGACAATATGTACCAATGCGCTCAGGGATACAGTTGTCCTAATCCGACGCTGTCCATCGACCCATATGTACCAGCAGGCAACCGATACTTTGACATTGGCGCTGGAGGACCAGTCCCCTTCACATTCACAGCGACTAGCAACGCTTCGTGGCTGACTCTGTCCCCCTCGGAAGCATACATCTCCCCGGAGACGCCTGAGACTCGAGTCTACGCGACTGTGGACTGGAGCCAGCTGTCTGCAACTGAGATTGCACTGATCACGTTCAATGCGACGATCCCTGGCCAACCGGAAATGTCATTCACGGCGACGCTCAATGCTAACTACTCCCAAGCGCCGAGTTCATATACAGGTACGGGCTAGCCCATTTGTCTTTCGCTTGGCTTATTAGCCCCGACAGGCTTTGTTGAGGGTGATGGCACTGTGTCGATAGAGGCCGTGCATTCAGTGAGAAATACGTCCGTCAATGGCATCACATGGACCGCTTTACTTGGCTACGGCCGAACGCTATCTGCTGTCACACCCTGGCCTCGCGGAGGTGACGAGCTTAACTTCACTGTCGGGACTGGGCCAAGCATGTGAGTAACGTCGAAATTTTTCAGTCGATCTTACCAAAATACCCTGCATGACGCCAGTGAATACGACTTCTACAACTTCAACACGTACGACGATAGTGGAAATGTCACGGCCACACTTTATATCTCGCCGTCACTGAACGCCCTAGGTCCTGATCGTCCTCTGGCAATCGGGGTCCAGATGGACTCCGGCGAGCCACAGGTTAGCTATTTCATTCCAAACGCGACTCCCGGAGATCTACCAGCACAGTGGGACGGCATGGACGGTTGGGTTGCAAATAATATCGTGACCGTCCCGTTCAGCTTAGAAGCCGAGCCGGGGGCCCACACACTGACAGTAAGTTACCACGTTCTCGAGCCTAATGCGGCATGCTGAGCTATCAATGTAAGCTCTGGATGATTGAGCCCACTGTAATCGTTCAGAAGATAGTGATTGGTATGTTCGATCGCTTAGTCAGTGCGACGAATAATTGACGTCGTACTTCCAGACACCGGTGGTGTGCAGCCAAGTTACTTAGGCCCACCGGAGAGCATTCGCATTTAAATACTGTTAAAAATGGAGCAAGACGACCTCGTATCAATTGCTGTATTGTACAGACAAGCCGCATGAATGCAACGCTGTACTATTCAAGATTCGTTAGTATGGGTGAATGAGTCTACAGGAAGCCATTTTCGTATGAGTTCAGTCCGTTGGGTGGGTGGGAGATAGAGATAATATCTGATGCACAGTGCGTACATAGCGCAGCAAAGAAAAAGATTTCCTAGTGTGGAGCGCAGAAAATGTTGGCTGTTCTTAGGCGCGCGTTCCGGGGTCCACGTCACTATCATCTCGCCTATATGTTTACTCAAAGAATGCGGTTCTGGGCTGCCAGTCAAATATCCTTTCGCTGCGAGGGATTGCATATTCGCTATAATGTCCGACTGGTGCTTGCGCAGAATGGATTCTTCCAATTGTGTGATTTCGGGATATCTAATATAGACTTTAGCATGCGGGTGGTTTCTCAGATAAAACACACCTGTGCGTGAATGCCGTGAAGTATTCATCGACAACGTTACTAGCGTTGAGGCGAGAGGCTAGATCACCCAACGCCAACGCCTTCAACTTGGGCACATTTAACTACGTGTGTCATGGGAATGGCGCCATCAGGATTTGCCAGCGGAGTAAAGATGCATTCATGAGCTTACCATGACAGCGAGACGATAGATCGATTTGGACGAACAAGGAGGCGGTAGGTGTGGATTCCGTGTGCAATAATCCTCGATGAAGGCGCGTCGCAACACTTCTCCCTCACTCCGGAGGGGAGCAAACACGATTGTTCCGTGACACAGATAATAGACGAACGCATGCCACCTTTAAAATAATTCAGCATATGTGGCCCAGCAGTCACTAGAGGGACAAACTCACGTTGGACCAGCAGCACCCTTCACGAAGACGTCTAAAGATGGACTGGGCGCCTCGCTATCGCTATTGCGCGGTGGCTGACGCGCTGGGTCTTTCATGTGTGAGCCACTGGCCGCTGGCGGGTCTGGCGACTTGGGAGTCGAAGATGCAGTCGCCCTGCGCCATGCAGTATAATGCAGGTTGCCGCTGCTTTTGTGCGTATTCCGCGTAGTCTGATGGGTCTGAATCGCAGCAGCGTTGCGCCCGAGGCTCGGAGGCGAGACCTTAGTGGTGTCCCTCGGTCCAAGAAAGGACATCAGGGGCGAGGGTCGTTCGGAGGGCACCCATTTCCGCTCACGGAGCGCGATGACGTCCTGCCCTAATGTCAGACACCGAGCACGCCAACGCGGATGGGACATACCTCCAACATAAACTGCATACGCAGTGTGACGTTAGGGTTTGTGCACAGACCTTGCATGCGATCGAAGTAAACATCCATGTGCGGCCGAGCTTGTGGGGTATCGATGAGCTGGCCGACGGTAGTGAGGAGCATGCAGAGACTCCAGATCTCTCTCGTCTGGATCTTCAACGTTTCCGAGCAACTTTTTAATACACTCGTGCATAATACGCTCCGTAAGCATCTGTAGCTTGAACAGCTCGCCGATAAATTTGATGAGACCAAGACCCCGTTGCTTTGCAGAATAATATGTGCTCGAGAAGAGGTCACTTTTCCCCGTGTCTCGCGTTTCGAACCCACGTTCAAAGTCCCCCTGGCAGCGAATCAGGAGGTATTTCCGAAATAGCTGACCACCGGGAACCGGCGCGCCTGCGGCGTCCCGTATTTGCTCATCTTGTACCCCAGGACTAATCTGTTCCATCATTGTACGGCATAGGCGCGCGTATAACCCAGTGTACATCGGCTCGTTCATCGCTTTCTCGAATACGAGACGTATGATCTGGATCAAAGTGCGCCCGTCGCTTTCTATTTCAGACTTGTTCGTCCAGGCGATGAGCTGGTTAGATGTGGGAACAAATTGCGTGTCCGTGAGTTTGTTTAGCAGAGCGCGAACTTTGCGATCCACCGTGAAGGGGTTCATGATCTCCTCGCAGTCGTCCTCGTCCTCGAAATCGCTGTCATCGTCCAAGTAAGATACGTCGATTGAATGAGACCTATCGATTTCTGTAGATAGACCATCCGAGACTTGCATGATGTCCTGGGGTGCATCGGAGTTAGTAAGCCCTACAAGCTTGGTCAGATTGAACATAGATACATGCGGTGAGACCATGCGCTCACAGTGGTACAAAGTACTACATTCTCCCTGAAGGTCATCCATGTTCCCTCCTAATGCCTGGGGGTCCACAAGACGACCCACATCATTTCCGGATTTGCTTCGGCGAGGAAACACGATAAATCTGAAATCCACACAGGAATCCTGCTTTACTATTGTGTGGTGCAACAAGCGACGGATAAGACCCGATATGTGACATTCGGCGTGCAGGATTATGCGGTTTTCTTCACGAAGTTCTTGACTCTCCTCCCAGTGCTTCTTCCGAGACAGAAGATTTCGCCATCCCCGCCGCATGGTGTGCGGGGTGAATGAGTACGTAGAGGAAGCTTTGAAATACTCAGTACCCCTTGTTGACCTGCCCGTGATAGACCAGTGGATAAGTCTAGTGAACTTGGAAGCACCAGGATAAAACCACACTGCGAGGTAGTTGTCGTCTTTCTCGCGGACCGATCTGAATGACCATGTGATAGCCAGGACCAACGATTGCATGACTCTGTACACCTCCTGGGGCCTCAAGGAAGCTCCGTATGTCTTCTAATGGCAGAATAATCGCATACCGACTGTCAAGCTGCTGCGGTCTGACTCTGACAGACATGGAGAGAGAGAGAGAGAGAGAGAGAGAGAGAGAGAGAGAGAGAGAGGATCTGGCCTAACCGCCGACGATGTGTCGGACAATTCCGGGGCTATCTTGAAACTCCGTTGATAGCCGTTGCGTCACATTGCGGTTGGTGCAATATTTGGAAGACTGTACATTGCAATGATCCGCTTCCAGGTTCTACCATTTTGATGTGATAAATATAATTATTCAGAGGACAAACGTGGTGTATACCGAATTCGAGAGTGGTAGCTGGGGGAGCGCATTTCCTATTATGGTCTTTACAATCTCGTCGCATAGGATTATTACAATGCCGTGGGGTTTGTGGACGGTTTGCAGATGCAAACTGGACTCTGGACCCATCGGTTTGGCAACAGAGAGGCGCCCAGACGTTACCAGTCGTTACGCGTTACCGACAAGTACCAACAAGTGACTAACGTGTGCGGGAATGGATGAGGTAAGCTGTTCTGCAATCGCGGGAAGGCATTCACTGTCGACCCTCGTGGCATTGTCAAGCTGAATCACACCCTCAGGAAAATATGAGAATTGGGGAAACGAAAAAAGGTACATCCTTGATGTATTATATGCGGATGACGCTAGCGACAGAGCGAGATGCAGCAAAAACACGCACCAAACAGCATCTCTTCTATGAAAGAAGCACGAGTAGTTTATCGTTGTCTATCGAACTGCTGGCAAGCCGTGCGCGACGCTCTTCGTCCTTGTCCAGACCAGCGCCCTTCATCATAATTGCCATCAGATCGAAGGCCTTCGGCGCGTCGATGGCAATATCATCGAGAATCTCCGCCGTCGGCATGAATCCCTCCTCGAACGAGTGCGGTGAGCATGAATTCCTCGAGAGCGCGCGGCTGAACAAGCTGGCAACGAGTTGGGCGTCGGCTTCCTTCGACTCGATAGCGGACGTGACGAGTTTGTCTACCAATCGGAACCTGTGTTCCGAAGGCAACTTCGTGAAATAGACCTCCGCTTCGTTCAGGTCTCGGATACTGAAGAACTCCTTCGAGTCTTCTTTGATCATTACATTGGCTTCTGCCTCGGTCATTGGCGGTGCACTCGGTGGATCCCCGCCAGCCTCTGAAGGTGTTGGCGTAGAGTCTGCCTTGGTCTCGTCCGAATTTGGAAGCGTCCGCGGCGCTTCGGGTGCGCCAGCCGCACCAAAGTCGACGCTGGGCTTGCGGCTTGGTGGTCGACTCGACTTGGATGACGCTGCCTCCGTCGCGAGTTCGGGATTCTCCATGAGCTTTGAGAACATGTTCTGTGAACCAGCGCGAGTCATCGTGGATTCGCGGCTCTTGTTCTCCTTCTTGCCCGCGAAGACGCTCGTTGGTCCGAATGTCATGGGTGCAGCCTTTCGTAACTTGCCGAAGTTCGATAAGTCGCAGGCCTTGGGTGGTGCTCGCGGCACGAAGTCGCCGGCCTTGGGTGGTGCTCGCGGCACGAAGTCGCCGGCCTGGGGTGGTGCTCGCGGCACGAAGTCGCCGGCCTGGGGTGGTGCTCGCGGCACGAAGTCGCCGGCAACCGCCCAGCCGTTGGGACCGATCTGAGAGTGATCACCGCGTTCGCCTCTACGTCTGTAACCGCCTCGGGACATACCGAGCGTACGTCGGTAGGTTTCCTTCTCATGTGCAGCCTTCTCTTTGGCAGCCTACAACGCCTCATCATTTACCCAGTATGTGAACAAAGCCGAGGATCTGACATACCTGCTCGTGAATAGCAGCGATCGTCGTCGGGGCAGCAACCTCATTGCGTGGCACCCACTTGCGTTCCCGCAGCTCAATGATATCCTTTGGAAACAATCAGATTCGTGTAGAATACAGCCAGTACATAGAACATACCTGTAACATGAATTGCATACGCAACTTGACGTTGGGGTTCTTGCACCACTCCTTCATGCGGGAGAAATACACATCCATGTGGGCGCGCGCCTTGGGAGTGTCGAGCGACTGGCCAATAATAGTCAGGAGCATGCGCAAGCTCTCAATCTCCTTCTCTTCAGGGTTCTCGACGTTGCCGAGCAACTTCTTGATACACTCATGCATGATACGCTCCGTAAGCATCTGCAGCTTGAACAGCTCGCCGATGAACTTGATGAGACAAAGACCCTGACGCTTTGCCTTCTGCGCGGCGTAGTACTCTTCAGAGTAAAGGGCACTCTCGTCGGCGTTGGGGTTTGTATCAGCCGCCGCCTCAGCAGCCCGGTCCTCAGGTGCCTTTGTGGCGGCTGCAACTGCCGTCGCCTCCTTCGCGACCCACCCACGCTCGAGGTCTTCTTGGCAGCGGTTGAGAAGGTACTTCCGGAAGAGTTGGCCACCTGCGATAGGTCTTCCCTCGTTGTTCTTGATCCCCTCGTCCTGAACATTGGCGCTGATCTGTTCCATCATCTTGCGAGACAGGCGCGCGTATACCTCGGTATACTTGAGGTCGTCGATGGCGTGGTAGAACACAAGGCGAGAGACTTGTACGAAGGTCCGTGCATCTCTCTCCCCTTCTGATTTGTTCGCCCACATAATGATCTGACCAGCGATAGAATCGAAACGTTCCATAGCCAGCTTGTTGAGCAAGCCGCGCACTTTCCGTTCCGTGACTATGGAATCGCCATCATCAAGACGCGACTTGTATCGGGGAATGCTATAAGGAACCCATCGATTGGCAGTTGGTATTATGGGCCGGACGGTCTCATTTGGCGATCCCGCAACATGGTCATCGATCCCGCCCAGAACATCCGCGTCCCCTCTGCGACCTGCATGATGGGAACCACCAGATAGATTGGTGTCGCGCTCGTGGTTGAGGGTCAACATGGAATGTGAACAATGAGTGCTTGCGTCCTGGGTATTGGAGGCTATAACTTTAACATGAGCCCTGTGTCAATCAGCGAGCCCTATCACCGGTAGTACACACCTCTCAGTGCGACTACACTTGTTCCCAAGTGGATGAGACAACCAACTTCGAGGACGATGGTTAAGGAGTCATCCAACGTGATGCGAGGGCCCCTCCTGCGGATATGGTATTAGCTTTGATGAAAGGCCTCATGTACCTTCGGTAGACGCTGCCTCGACAACTATGAGAAAAGCAAGACTATATTGGTAGAAGTTATACATTTGATGCACACATGCCATGAGGCTTAGAGAGTAGTGGTGAAACCATATATACTTCGAGAGAAGACCTACTGTATTCCTAAAGCTGTCCCATTACCGTCGCGACGATGTCCTATGTCCATTATCCACCAATCGCCCGTATAATTTCAAATACAACCGAGCCAGCGTATGAATATTTCCCGCTGCTTATGTCGGATACGATCTCACTGGTCGTACTGCAGGTTTTCACTGCATTCCACTGTGATTTGAGGTAGTCCAGCTCCAGTTGGCGCACTTCCTCAAAACTAGCCATAGTAATAATACGTGAGATACAATTCGTTTCCACAAAGCGGAGGACGCGTACTCAACAGAACATCGGCTGAGGATCTCGGTCATAACGCACTCAGGTGTGAGCCGCGACTTCAGGTGAGCCAATGCAAGCTTCTGAAGCTCGGTCATCCCGAGCTAGACATGTCGTGTCAGAGCGTGCTCGGGGTCGCGCCCAGTCGAGGAAAGAGAGACGCGCACCTTGCGGGCCAAGCGGTACATAGACTTGCAGGAACATGGCCTTGGTCTACGCGGCTCCCACTGAGTGATATAAACCTTGATGAAGACAGCTCGTCTATTCCCTTCGCTACGGAGGGGCGCAAAAACGACCGTGCCAGTATATATATATAGAAGAGGAAGGCGTGCCATCTGTTGTACACAATGTCAAGAGCTTCACACCAGCGGTCACATTCCATGAAACTTACGTATGCGCCGCCACCCCGATCACTCTTGTGGCGGGCAACTGAGGGGCCTGAGACATTATGTTTCGGAATTAGAATGCCTCGAGCATATCGTCTTCCATCTTCACTGGCGTTCGCAGGATGTCTACGAAGTGAGCATTAGATTTTTGCATATAGCTGGATTTGTGAAACACGCCTACCGATGGCGCCTCTGGCCAGAATCGGCGTACGGGGCCTGTCTGCTGCATTGTGGGCATAAGCGTAGTCCAACTGTTCTGATACGCTCAGACCTCTTGAGGGAGTAGGAGTTCCGTCGTCGGCCATACGTACATCCTCTTCCCCTTCCTCATCCTCTTCTTCTCCGCTTCGAAGTCTGTTGTTCACTCCATCCTCCCAATCGCTGTCCTCACCCAGGTTATCCTTGAGCATGCTGAGCAGTTCATTGGGCTCTGTTTCGTCCGGGTCCTCCAACAAATCAAGCAACGTGTTCCTATTCACGCACCCTGCCGAACATCAGTGCACAACTTCACCGCAGACGCCACATACTCACAATCTTCGAGCGCCGGACATTCGGCGTGCAGCGCGTCCATGCGGACCGCGAAAGTTTGCTTCACCAACGTGTCAGAAGATAGGTAATACGCCTCGAACGCGTGATTCACCACTTCGCCTCCTGCAATTGTATCCGTCAAAACCCCGAGCGTCTGTTGCGAGTATATGCTCGGTCCTGGGGGCGATTGAACTGTGGCATGAATCACGACGGCCTTATCTCTATACAAAGGCCCGTCTTCGACCCAATGTTGACGGAGAGACAGCAGCCCCGAGAGCACCAAAGAATCGCTCCCCCATGAAAAGTAGCCAGAGACCCATTCGTCGAAATAGCGATGCTTCCCGCAGAGAGACTCACCCACCGCGCTGAAGAGGATCTTGCGGGAGATGTGATTATCCTCTTTGGTCTCGAGGGAGAGCTCGAGGGAAGACGTCATCGTCGATCTCTCTTGCTTCGATTTGAATCCACCAGCCAAGTCCCAAGGTAATGCGATCGCGCATGCGGCGACTGAGGTCTTCGTGTATGTATTTCCCGATGTCGTCCACGCGGAAGACTATGTGGAGATGAAAGTCGCTTTGACTGATCCTGGAAGCCATCAAGTGGTGACGCCTCCACCAGTGTTCCCAGTTGGCTTTGTCCGCGCGGTCAGAAGTCATCAAAGAGGTACAACGACGGCTCGTTGGCCCTTGGCTACTTATATATATGCCGCGCACTGCGTCGATCAACAAGCGTTTGCCTCGATTGGAGAACAAAGGGCCGTCCGGAAGTGTGTTGTGCCCGTGGTCAGCTACGATTATGCCAAGACAATACGATACTTAGATGCAGCACAACTACTCGACAGCCCTCCTCATTGATCGCAGCTCGTCTGTCGTCAGGCCCCATCGCTCCGCCGCCTCTTGCTCGGTGTCTGCCTTCGCGATCTCGCCCTCGATGTACGCGTGCAGCGCGCGTTTTTGGTCGTCGGAGAACTTGCCGTCGCAGGTCGTAGTGTACGTGTGCAATGACCTGCGGGTGCCGATGCGTGAATATGAGCAAGAACAGCACGCACATCAGTTGGTAGCAGCACACGCACCTCATCACTTTCTCGTCAAAGTCCGCGTCCCCCTCGTGTTCTCCGTCCACGCCGTGTGGAGTAGGAGAAGTTACCGCGGACACTAGGGCCTGGAGCAAGCCATGCTCTTCGAGTGCTTTGAGTGTGGCAGGCGAGGTAGAGAAGGACGATGGGTTTGCCAGCATCGCGGCATGCGAGTTCGGGTGTACGGGCTCGCTTGGTGCGGAGGTCTGTGCAGACGGGTGAAGTGTGACGCTAGTGCTGGTGCTGGATGGCCCCGTGGAGGCTGAAAGAGAAGGGGGTGGAGTGGGCCTCGCCTGAGGGACAGGTTGTGCTGGAACGATCAGTGAGTTCAGGAGGAATGCGGTCTTCCGGCGAACAGTAATATCAGGATCTAGAGGAGCAATTGGTCGGATCCTGCTGGAGGCACGAGTACCCCTGGGCATACCTTCAAGTGCTGCCTTCAAGATCTTCCAACCGCCCGCCTCTTCAAACTGTTTTACTGCAGGGGCGTTGTGTTTCAGAAGGCCTGATAGCGCATATATCGCCTTTGAACGCAGTTTTCCTGACTTTATCGAAGGACCGAGGAAGGAGAGCAGCGCTGGCATCGGCGATAGTGCAAGATACTGAGGAAATATTTGAATGGCATCGCGTTCAATAGGTGCGCAAAGGACATACTCACGGATGCTTGTGCCGAAGGGTTATTTTGCACTGCAGTGCCAGCGATCCATAATGTCTGCATCTTTATGGAATCCGTCGACGAGGGCGAGGTGAGCAGCCCGTGCAATGTCTCCCACATCTTCATCTTCTCGATGTCTGAACAAAGACTCAAAAGGCTTAAGTAGACAAGGGAGACGCATAAACCCACTGTTAGCGTTGTCAATTTGTTCAATAAGCTGCTGTGTGTTAATGAATCTGCAGCAGCGTGGAAAACATGGCACTCACCATTTCGAAGTTGTCCAGGGATTGTATTCGCTCGTCCTCATCCTTGCGCTCGTCGACTGCCGCCGCCAAAGCTTCTTGCATGAGAACGGAATCCGGCTTCCCCAGGATTGCATCGATTACTCCTGGGTCCAGATCCTGGCGAGGTTGAGGAGTCACAGGCTGGCCATTCTCGTCGCGAGTAGAATGCTCAATACCCCAGCGTAGTAGATTCTCCATGTCTATCGAGTGGTTTGTCAGATGGGCAGGGATTAGTTGGCAGTGCAGACTATTTTGTGGGAGCTGGTTCTAGTGCTACAGAGAGAAAGATGTCGGGAAGTAGGATAGCAAGAGGTCCTAGCAATACATAGGTATATTTGAGGGGAAGATGCTCGAAGCTTCAAGCCGAGTCGCGAACTAAGCGCTGGCCGTGATCAATCTCTGGCCATCACCGAAACTCTCTCTGGCCATCACCGTAACTCGGCATGTTGCGATCCACGTCAAAATCCTCAGATGCGCGCTTCGCCTGCGTTTTTTCTGTTCGACGACCACCTCCCTGCTCAGTCACTTCTGTAAGTCTTTGCTTCGATGTTTCTCAATATATGTGATGATATTCTTTACCATTGCATTATATCCGAGATCTACTCCATGTGGAATCCTTTTCATCTAGTTTCAGCCTTGGCTGATCACGCCGTGCTCATTTTTTTATACTTGAGTTGATGTGACTGACGCCTGTTCGTATCTTACAGGTACAAGGATTGGGGAGACCAGTGTGTAGGATATGGTGAGTACATTGCTTTCCTATGTGTATTCGTCGCGTTCCTTGGGATGATAGTCTTTCGATGGGCGGACACGAATGCACCCTGCCTACACCAAAGTCTCCTAGTGTACAAATTGGAGATGGGTTAGGGTGCTTGTTGAAATGCATCGAGTACCTGATTCTTCATAAAACTTCGTTCATCGTAGTAAAGCAATTCGCTAATGTTCATCTTCCTCTAGGTCTATATCTGTCAGCCAAACAGACACGGGTGGCCTGTCTACGTCTCATGTATTCATGTATATCTTTCAATATATTCTCTGTTCTTTATCAATATCGCACTCCTTCCAAATATTGAGGGTTTCGCGATCAAAAGTATCACGTTGTGTACCGCTCAATATTCAATGTTGATGCGCACGTACTCATCCGCAGTACATGAATATCGATGTGTACTCAACGGCACGGGTTGCTTTTGCGCCTCTCAAGAAGTCACACTCATAAAGCCAGATTACGGCAAGCGCTTCTGCTGCCATATGCGCAGACTTGGGACAGTCGGCTCGTCCACGGTACACTCGTATTCGGTCGCTGCCTTCTCAACTTATCTGTCAACTCGGCCCCCTTTATTACTTCGCGACAATTGTTAATGTATTCTCATGCGAGGTCGCCAGTGGCAGATCCGCTCAGCACCATGAAAACTGCCAGCCTTAGCATAGGTTTCCTCGGTGCGCAAATTGTACCATAGCATATGCCAGCTCACAAATGTGTACACAGGAATTAAGTCTGCTTGGAATGCCATCTATCAGATGAATTCCGCAGGCCTTCATGAGCTCTACTGGTGGATGCCTTCCCGCAGGATCTGGACGGTTTGCAGATGCATACCGAACTCTGCAACAGACCCTTCCTCCAGATACAAACACGACAATTCAGACACATCGGCGTCTAACAGCACGGCAACAGTCGTTTTCGAAGCCAATTAGATTAGCCCCGTTGCCAACAAGTTTTGAGGTCGATTCTATCCTGCAATCGCATCCAGACCTCTGCGGGAAGGCATCCAGTAACAAAGTGCGGGTCAGGGCCATGACAAGAGAAGTGACGAGCGCGAGCCTGTGAATGCGATGTTCTGTCACAAACGCGCTACTGATCCATTTCAGACTTGCGATCGCGTCCATTGTGGCGCAGCTTGGACTCAAACACCAGTCATGAGATTACGACACCAGCGGCATCTCTGTATCTGTACGCTGTACGGCCAAAACTAGCGCACAAGGTCGGACTTAGGGCTTAGAAGGCTGAACGTAGCGCGGAAAGTGTGGCGCACCTCAGCGGGTTTGCCCCAGGTTACAACCACGACCAGCAACTTCAATCCGGGGACGTCTACATCGACCATCTGAACTGGTCGCCGCTGCGAATAGGGTAAAGCTGACCCTGGTGAGACGGCAAGGATGTTGATACCCTAGACACGCCTGGATTCTACGTCCACCACCGCTCTCGCCTTTATGATGGGCGGCCGTCTACAATGGCGCCGCTGGACCCATTGCGGAGAGTTCCCAGCTGTCGCGCTCGTTCTCTGGGTAAGTCACCTCTCTGAGTCATGTATCGGCCCTTGCTCATCGTTGTCTCTGGGTGGGAAATGCATCAGGCATCCAATGGCACGTTCAGTACTGAAGGCAGTCTGGGGTAATGTCTTCGCGGGGTGGAGGTCCTACTAGGGAGAGCCTCGGCGAGACTAGTAATATCATGATCTGACCGGATCGTACAGGAGCACACAATGATGTACGGAAGCGGCCGTTGGCGCCAGCAGAACAAGAGTGCAGTTGTGCCCGTCTTCCAAGTAAGCTCAATTGCTAGTGGTTGTTGGATTGCCCCTGGTTTCTCTCCAGGGTTAGTGCTCTGGGCACCATACACCGCACGTTCCGGCGACACTCCATCATATGGCCATCGCGAGTAACGGCGTGTACAGGGTGAGGTGCTAGTTACGTGACCCCAAAACACCGCGCCCCTTCTTTGGCAGGTGCTGCTTTGGCTGTAGTTGGGCTGTTCTGAGCGTACATCCTGGTTGCATCATGGTAATGACATACTGTTAACGCTGCAGATACGTCATACAGGGTTTTCCGAGACTGAAAATGACGAAAACAGATCCGTGTTTGGCCCAGCTTGTAAGTTGTGGCCAGCGACCACATATGCTTTATAAGGTATAAAACGAACGTACCACACGCGGTCATGTGATTTAAGTACTACCATGTATATTGTACTTCCACGGACTGCGCAACTGTCAATCGTAATTCGTATAGCCTGAGAACGAGGCCAATCCTCCAAAAATCACACGAAACGCTACCTCTGTCGCGCGCAGCTCCCTTGTAGCAACTCTTTCGAGGACCTCATGTTATCTTTGACTGCACACGACATACCATGGGCTGCAGGCGCTGCCCTACTCGCTTGGGCTGCCTATAAGATTGGACGTATCCTACTGCTGCCTTACACGTCTCCCCTACGTGGCCTTCCTGGTCCTCCGGCATCAAGCTGGCTATTCGGGAATGTTAATGAACTCATGGGCACTGAGGACTTTGCACTGTACAGCGAATGGCTAGAGAAATACGGCCCGACCATGAAACTCAATAGTTGGTTCAAAGTACTCCGGCACTTCAAGTAAACATGACGATTATGCCCTTGCTGACATGCCGCTTAGATACCAAAGCTCTTCACAATTGACACACGAGCTATGAACTATGTCCTCAGCCACTCACAGGAATACCCGAAACCGGAGCGCTCACGCCATAACCTTGTTCAGATCCTTGGTAATGGTTTGTATCCCTCTATATGTTAGCTTGAGACATGTCGTTTATGGCGCATCGCTATATGTATAGGCCTTGTGGTTGCAGAAGGTATGTCTCTGGGTTACTCTGTCTTGTCTTATCGTAGAAACATTTATTTGTCTATAGGGGAGCTTCATCGTCGAGAAGTCAGCATTGATCTCGTGTAACACAACATCTCGCACTAATATATGGCGCAATCATACAGCGAAGGATCATGGTGATGATATCCCTAAGTACTGACAATACATTGCTGACCTAACCACATAGAATCCTGCATTTGGCCCGGCGCAGATCAGAGAGTTGACGGAGATCTTTGTCGAGAAATCTCAGCAGGTGCGTATGATCTATAGCGGGTTTCCTTATAATACTTGCCATAATCCTTCTCATAATCTGATTTCGACTATCAGTTACGAGACATCTGGTGGAATGATGTCGCTATGCGTGGCGGTTCCGCGCGGATCGATATTCAAAGCGGACTGACGAAAATGACACTGGACGTGATTGGTCTTGCAGGTATATCCATCATGTACGTGTATAGCGTGTACATCCACCCACCATTCGTCTCTCAGGCTTCAACTACGAATTTAACGCACTCAATCCCGACGGAAAACCCAACGAGCTCAATGCTGCCTTCGAAGTGATGTTCGAGTACCTGTCTAACCTCAGAAAAAGCTACTGGCTCATCATCCGGTCTCGCTTTCCGATTCTGCGTTGTATCGTGAGTCTATTTCAATGCCCATCAAGCTAGCTGACAGCGCCGGTGAATGCAGCCCGATGGCTATTCCAGGCGCACTGCGGCCGCTCATAAAGTCACCCGGCGAATCGGACTGCAGCTCATGGCAGAGAAGAAGGCTGCTTTGAAACAAATGGCTCAATCAGGCGAGAAGACCGCCGGGACTGCATTGAAGAGCCGCGACTTGCTTACGCTGCTCATCAAGGCGAATACAAGCCCCGATATCCCGGAGGACCAGCGGCTTTCTGATGAAGATGTCTTAGCCCGTACGTTGCATCATGTCATCTTGGTCGCATGCTGATATTGTCTTCAGAGGTACCAACGTGCGTTTCATTCACACTTGTTGGCCAGAGCATCAAATGAAAATGGCACAGATTCCTCGTTGCTGGGCATGAGACGACTAGCAATGCGACAACGTGGTGCTTATATGCACTCGCACAGAGGCTGGATGTCCAACGCAAGCTGCGCGAGGAACTTTGGGAGGTTCCAGTGGATAACCCTTCAATGGACCAGCTGAATGCACTTCCGTATCTCGACGCGGTGATTCGTGAGACCATGCGTCTCTATCCACCTGTCGTGGCGGGCATCCGCATCGCGAGCAAGGATGATGAGATCCCCCTGGCCGTGCCGTACATGGATGCACATGGACGCATGCATGACACTGTTCGGTACGCACACTTGCGGTTGCATTGCAATGTAGCGTGTCTCATGCAAGGAGCTGTTCGTGGCGTGTAGAATTGATAAGGGCACAACGTTCCCTATTCCGATTCTGGGCGTGAACATGTCGAAGGCACTCTGGGGAGAGGATGCGCGGGAGTTTAAGTAGGCTGACGGTACTTTTGATTCTCGACATGTACTTATGGACCTGTAGACCGGAGCGGTGGGAATCCGTCCCCGAGGCCGTGCAGCAAATCCCGGGCGTGTGGAGCAACCTAATGACCTTCATAGGCGGCCCACGCGCGTGCATCGGGTACCGCTTCTCGCTCGTTGAGTACGTGATCCAACCATACAGCTTGAAGCTGCAGCTCACCAATAGCGCTTTGGACGCAGAATGAAGGCACTTATATTCACACTGGTGCGCGCGTTCGAGTTCGAGATGGCAGTCCCCATCGAGGATATCACCAGAAAGATTGGACTTGTTCAGCGGCCGTTTGTGCGCAGCGAGATGGAGAAGGGTACACAGATGCCGTTGATTGTCAAGCAACACGTGCGATTATAAGATGCTTCGCAGGTCGCCCCATCTGTGGGTCGTCTAGCGCATTGATCCAGCAGTCATAGTAAATTTTGTCGTCGTTGCTTCACATGGGATGTTCCTGTGCAGGAGGCGCATGTGCAATTAGTTGCAACCATCATCACAGTGGGAGTGCCCGCTATTTCCTTACCCAGGCGAGTGCATTGACGTGTACTATTGGGTGCCATGGTGTCGCGAGCCGCCAACGCGCACTGGTCTCACGACAGTCTGCAAGAGCGCTGGAGGACTACTCGCAGACTTCCGGAACAGTTATGTCTAATCCCACATTAATTGTTGCGACAAAAGGCCTCTTGAAGAAAGAAACGTGAAAGAGACGTCAAGATGTCCATACACTAAAGCTGATCTGCAAGCATGATGTTCTGCACGAGGTATCCACCACAATAAGCATGCCAAGCACAGCGCGATGATTGAATATCCGTCTATGTGTACATTCAATGAATATTGCAAGTATTTATGGTAAACTACACTTCCGTGGCAGCGCGCATTTTGTGAATTCATTTTGCAACTGTGCGACAGGGATGTCAAATTAATTTTGACATAGAGTGCATCACAGCCAGACATCATTCATACGCATTTCCTCACAACCCAGTTAGAGGAGCAAGAAATCCTGAATTTGAGATGTATTGTCGTATCGAATGCAGTTCCACAAGTCACCCAGGAGTGTGCATTGCACTTACCTTTATTTCGGTAAAAGACGTCAAGGGACGGGGTATTACTTTACCGGCGAGACCCAGCAACATGGTGTATCAATCGTGGTAGTTTCGATTAATGTGTTCTCAGACATTACCATCGGAATGGACGAACATCGGTGCGACTTATATGCTGGTCATCGCCGTGTTCGTCTGTATTGTCTTTTACTTTCATCCTGAGCTTCAAGCTGAGCCTCTACCAGGGGTCGCAGGATCTGCTCAGTCATAGAAGGTACTATATAGCATCTTCTCGCGTTATCAATATTTGAATAGGGCGAATCACAGACGTTCACAGAACGCATAGTAATATTATACGTAGTTCTAACTTAGTGAAGACTAAGAGTTTGGCAACGTTGCCTGCTCGAGACGCAGCCTCGGCCATCACCGATTTAACGCGATCGATCAACACTCACCCGGCAACTTGCACATGTGCTACAACGAGCTCGTGATGGGCTTGTCGTTGACCTCTCGAAACCAGACTCTTCTCCGTGCGCTATTTCACTCTCAGACGAACTGCAGGCTCTATGGAATCTATTAATCGATGGAGCGATTCATGGCTGCCCTCTAAAGCCACACTAACGAATGGTACCAGCTAGGCCAACTCTTCACTCTGCTGAGTCATGGACTAGTCTCACAGCCTCCTGTGATCGCGGCTTCATGGTTACTTGGAAGGGCTCAGGGAAGCTGACGCGCTGTCAATTTTTGATGTGACGTGAGAAGTGAGAGACTCACATGAAAAAGCCCGAGTCGAAGAGCTGATTGTGGATCGGGATTGGCTTTCCTTGCTCATCGACACTCTGCACGATGTTAAATACATGCAGGACGCTCGAAATAACAGCAAAAAGCTGATGTTTTGCTTATCAGTTTGTCTATCGCGGTAATGGCCGATCGCGCTCACCGTGTTATCCGAGAAGAAACGTCCAGGACAGAGACGCCTGCAGTATAATGTAGGTGAGTGGAGGTGCGACATCCTCATGAATTTTCAGATATAGCTGACCTGCCGAAACCGAAAGCCACAATAGGATCCTTGACGTTGGGGTCGATCTGTCCATCTTTGATCCAGCGATCGGGTAAGAAGGCATCTGCGTTCGGATAGTCCTCCTCATTGTGCTGCATGGCCCTACAGATAAATCTCAGATAGTAAGCTAGCCGCGATTTTAAGAGGAGCGTACCAAGAGTTTCCAATGACAATAGTGCCTTTCGGGATGAAGTAGCCATTATAGACGTCGTCCGCAGTGGTAGCGTGTGGGTTGCCGAGAGGGGCAATGCCTGTCCAGCGGATGGTCTCTTTCAATAGAGCGTTGATATAAGGCAAGTTTTTCCTGTCCTCAAAGTCGGGAAGACGGCTCGAGCCGACAACTCGATCCAGCTCTTCTTGGGCCTGCCATGCCAATGGGCCTCAAATCTACTCAGTGGCGGAATCAGCTCACCTTTTTCTGGAATTGCGGATGAAGAGCAAGGGCCAGGAAACAACTCCTCACAGCAGCGGATGTCTGTATAAACAATATAAACAGTATGAACATAAATGACATCTGACACGATGAGACGCACCGAATCGTTCCCAGCTGGTCAACAGTACATCAATGTCAGCTTGACAGTCGTGCGGCAGACATGAAAACTAACCTCCGTAAGTAACGCCTGCTGCGTTGCGCGATATACGCTCCATATTCGCCCTCTCTGGACCGTCGGGAAGCTCCTCAATCAACTTGCTCGCAAAGCACACCTGCGCAGAACCAAGACGCTGTACGACGTGACGTCAGTATCTGCACAGTATTATGAGTAAGAATGCACACTGACGAGCTCTTTCTTGATTGTCTCCCAAGGACCCTCCATCATCTCGTTTACCATACGTCTTCCTTTCGAAGCCCAACGCTGGAAACCGGCGCCAGGGAACCATTCCGGGATGTACTTCACTACAAACATAGCCAACTGTGAGCTCATCTTATAACAAAAAAGGATGTGGAATGACGAACTTATTGGCAAAAAATCAACCAACTAAATCACAACAGTTCAGGCGACAAGCTTGCGGAAAGTAGGCGAGTGACTTACGAAAGACCCGGGTACGCTTGCGAGTGCGACATACTGGATAACCTCCTCCGCGCGTGTCACCAGCTCGTCATGCGGGTCTGCAATAGACTTGCCATAGGTCACGTCGAGGATGATGGATGCGGTGACACTGGGTTTTAAAGGTCGTCAATCAAACCGCGATCTGTAAAGGCTTTCGACGACTCACAACTTGGACTGTTCGTATAGGCTCTTAGGATCATCGAGCAGCCTGCTCAGCATTGCTCTGGCGTGCTTGATCTGTACGGGAAGATACTGCGAGACTACGCTTGGGTTGAAGTGTTGGTGGAACACCCGACGGTGCGTCTTCCAGTCATCGCCGTACGCCATGACCGTGAAACTGACATCCCAGCCCATTCTGACACACACGAATTAGCTATACCGGTACGGATAGTGGGTTTAGCACATGTAACGCACAGCTCCTTCAAGAAGATCATCCTATGCCAAATCGGACTGTCAGGTGTCTGCATCGCTTGCAAGGATAAAAGAACGCACCGTGGCCTATCGCTGTAAATTGCTCCACGCTTCTCGAATGTATCATATGCTGGCTTCGCCGTGTTCCTGATCGCCTACATGAGAAGGCGCTCACTCTTGACATGCTGACTTCCACTCACATGATAACGACCTTCGTACCCAAAATATCGACCGAGACGATGTCCCCTGAACGCAAATGTGAGGAAATCAACCATAATCTGAGCAATTCCCACTGACCGTACTGCTTCGCCCACTCGCGGAATGTGAGCCAGGTTGCTTTCTGAGGCATGTCCAGCACATTCCCAATGATAGGATACCCTGCACCGCAAAGTCAATTACATCCTCGATCGAAGTTCCGCGCCTTGAGAGACATGCCTTTGGGACCTGGGGGCATAGGAAGACCAGCAGGATTTCTGCGGCGCCATGAGAGCCACTTCCACGCCCACAAGCCAGCGGCTAAGAAGAGCGGGGAAAGAAGCAGCTGAGCAGCAGACACGGACATCGTGAGAAGACGAGATGGGTGGCTTCGAGGTGAATACCTGGTATTATATAAGGTGCTAACGAGCCGTCACGAGCTATCACAGGGGATTAAACTCCATATTACGGTGGTTGATGCCATCTACTCCGTGCACCGCAACGTCAGTCCTAGTCAGATCTGTGTCCGCGGTTGAATCAACATCCGACTACCCCGGTGCGATGGGGTCCTGGGCGTTGTTCAAAAGATATGTCCGGCATTTGTCAAGATCGCTGGATCGGTCCAACATTTCCTATCAGACTGCGACCTTTGAATAAGCGCTGATCTGGCGCTTTCTTGGCCCGATATCAATCTACATACTTTTGATACATTCGCAGGCTGTCTCCTTGCTGGAGTCCAAGAGATTCACCGGGTCGGAATGCCCCTTGGAGCCTAGCAATCTGCAATTCTAAAACATGGTTGGCGGGGAGGGTGCCGATATCACACAATCGACTACTTAGCGGTGGTGTTGTCTCACGTTCCCACCGCCTCCAGCTCTTCGAATCCTTCGCTGCCGCGATGTCTGTTGACGAGTCGAAGTCCGCTCATGCTTCTGTGTCCGATGAAGTAAAAGCGACCATTCCAACTCTTGTGGACGTAGAGACTATCCAGGTTGTTGACTTGGAACGTGACGAGAAATGGGCCTCCAATCCTGCCAACCCTCGCAACTGGACATTGCTCAAGAAATGGATAGCAACGTCAATAGTGCGTCCATTTTCCCCGAAGTCGCACTCCATATAGTGTCGAGCATCGCTTTTTCAGATTGCTCTCTACACATTCCTCCCGCCTCTGGGGAGCAGTATGATGGCGCCAGGTTCGTGTTTAGACATTACTCCGCTCTTCACCTCGCATAATTATCTTGTTCCAGGACTACCCGAGATCGCGGTTCAATACCATATCACGAACAGCACGGTGCTCGCCCTTACCTTATGCATTTTTGTTTTGTCCTTTGCGCTTGCTCCTCTGGTGTTAGCTCCTCTCTCAGAGCTGTACGGTCGTGTTTGGGTGAGCCTGAGCCAATGTTTGTGTTCCTCCAACTGCTGCTGCTAATTCGCCCATGCCAGATTTTGCATGTTTCCAATATCGCCTTTCTGGCTTTTAATCTGGGCTGCGCGTATTCGAAAACCACAGGAATCCTAATTGGATTCAGGTTCTTAGGTAGGATACGCTTGGCATCTATTGCCTGACGCTGTACTAAAGAGATTCCCATTAGCTGGTATCGCGGGCAGTGCACCGGTCGCGATTGGAGGTGGCGTGATTAGCGACTTGTTTTCAGAGAGTGACCGCATGGCGGCCATGGCAATATACACTCTGGGGCCTCTGTAAGTTTGTCAGTTATCAAGTGACTCCTTTACTTACCAGTCCTCTCCAAGGATCGGCGTAAGCGCGTTTGCCTAGACCAGAATGTCATATGCTGATTGAATTGCTCTGCTACAGCCAGTCGTTGGCGTACGTAACCGCGTTCTTGTCTCATATTTGCTATCTCACGCTGGAAACCTCCTTCTAGCCTATTTGTGGGGGGTTCATCGTGCAGACCGTAGGAATCAAATACGTCTTCATCGTGATCGTCGCCTTCTCTGGATTGTGTGCCCTTTTGGCCGTTCCTTTCCTGCGGGAGACCTACGCGCCAGTCATCTGGCGGAGATTGCAACGATCCCAGCAAAGTGCCGATCCAGAGAAGGGGCCAGTTGCACCCGTCTCTTCTGGCCCCTCCACAAATGACAAACTCCGGTACATGTGGCTCAATCTCAGCCGCCCGGTCGTACTGTTGTGCACCAACCTAGTCTGTTTCATGCTGAGTTTGTACATGGCATTCGTCTCCGGTGCGAATACATCCATCCATCGTACACTCTGCATGACATTACTCATGCTGTCCCGAAGGTATCTACTACCTCATGTTTGCTACCTTCGGCTCTCTGTTCAGCGACTATTATGGCTTCGGCCCTGGAGTTGGTGGGCTGACGTAGGGACCCCTCCGATCTTGTCTCGGCCACCAACGTTAATGTTTGACATTACAGATACCTCGGCCTTGGAATAGGTTTTATATTAGCTGGCGTCTTGGGTGCCAAGCTAGGCGACAAGATCTATCAACATCTAGCTGAGAAGAATGGCGGAAAGGGCATACCTGAACATAGGATCCCGTTACTCATTCTGGTAATCATCTCCTCTGCGTTTAATCGTGTACGTCATGCTCACAGTATGGCATCAGGGTTCCATTTTCGTGCCTATAGGCCTGTTGTAAGTCTTTGTCGACGAAGTGGGACTCCACGGAGAAAAAGACAAGGTTTTGCTAATCGACACCAATCTGCAGCTGGTATGGATGGTCTGCTCAGGCCAAGATTCACTGGATCATGCCCATTATCGGCACTGGGATATTTGGCTTTGCATTTATGATGATCTTGTGCGTACAATCATACTATTTTAATTCTTGTCTAATGAGATGTCCAGCCTACCAATCCAGCTTTACCTGGCGGATGCCTTCGCATACGCTGCTAGTGCACTGTCGGCGGCATCGGTATGTAGATTAATTCACCTATATGCAGGCCAAATGGCTCACCCATCTTGAAGTTTATCCGATCTACTTTCGGTTTCGCATTTCCTCTGTTTGGCCAACAAATGTACAACGCCCTTGGGGTTGGTGGCGGTAACTCGCTACTCGCAGGGCTTTCCATCGTGCTTGGAATACCTTTCCCTATTTGGATATACTTCTATGGCGAGCAGTTGAGAATGAGAGGGAACGCCACTCGATAATGGTCACGCTCGAACCGGAGCGTTCGTATTAAACTGTTTATTACTCCGTGTCAACCTAGGCTTCTGCTACAATTTATATAATATCTCCAGTGGTATCTGTACTGTGCACCCCCGACCTTAAACGACTAAGACAGAATAACGCGCGGTCGCGAAAGTTGTCCTCAGGGACGACGAGAACGAGGTACTTTGTTCTGTGCGCTAGGTGTAAGGGAAGACCTTGAAAGGTGGTACTCATAGGAGGGAGCGCAAGCGGAACAATGTTGAATACTAGTATGGAACCCTTGTGCTTGAAATTAAGCTGCCTTGAAAATTGCAATCGGGAAATCGCCGACAATTGGAGACATCACAAAGAAAGAAAGAAATCGAGCCAACTTGAAGACGTCCCTGGTGCCCCAGTTGTTCCCGCGATTGGAGTGATTATTCGTCGAGTCGAAAAATTGTCGCGGCTTGCGCAGATACGGCCCGTATATCCGCCTACGCAATCAGGCGCAATTCTGCCATTGAGATAGCAGTCGGGCGCTCAAGGATGCCTCCGACCAAGACGCGGACGAGGAGCCAATTGATGGACCTGACTGCCTCTTTCAGCCATTGAATGATTTGTGATTTGAAGTATCCGCAATGGGAGTGATGATCTAGTATGTTGAATCTACTTACAGATAGACATGTGTTTTCATATTCAATACTTGCTAGTGCCAACGCCCCCGCTAGTACCATTTCGTGACCGACCCTGTATGTCTCTGAAGTTCAGGGATAGCATGAAGCCTAGCCATGAATTTTCGGCGGCAATCAGAAGTGAAATTAATGGCATTGCCAGACGTCAATATTTCAGTATTCGGCTCGTCACCGCCCGCTGGCTCTCAGATGGGGATTATTCCACGTTACGCTGCGGTCTGCGGATCCTCATTGTCCAGGTCCACTTAGACGTGGCCATCAGAGATCAATGACTTCTGATAGTTGTCCTCGCGAGGCCTCTCCATTGCAAATGACTTGTTTCCGCTCTCTATGATTGATTATGAATCCGCCAAGCACGCAGCGGACCAAGCGCTAAGCAAGCCGACAGAACATAAGCGCCGCATCGCCCGCAGATCTCGGCACAACCATTGTAGACCGCTTTTGGCCCAAAGGGCCAAAGGACTTCCACTCCCCGACGCCGTAGAATATTGACTCACTGATGTCCCGCAGTGGGACGACACAGATTGCGCTTGCCGGATGGATTTGTTGTTTCCAATTTCGTGATGGCGGTATCGCCCTGACCTATCCTCCCGGATTTTGTTCCGGCGCGCAGGGGGAGTCCCATCCTTTATTACAGTGCTCGTTCGAATTTTGATTGTCGCCTCACCTGCATCCCTGCATCCCACATATCTGAGGTTGCCTGTGGACAGTGTTGGACTCTCCCGTTGGTAGCATGAACATCTCCCTGACTTCTCCCCTGGCTACGTTAGGGGAGGACTATGCCCTCTCCCATATTATTCCGAGCACACAGGGCCTTCTTATTTTGGCGGTGGCGTTTGCATTAGGTGCTCGCTGGGTCATCTCGCGCCCCAAGTCCAAGGCACCTTATCCTCCGGGGCCGAGAGGTAATAACCTGAGATACACCATGATTACCTCACCTGACCATCGCTCTTGCAGGACTTCCACTCATCGGTAACCTTTTACAACTTGACAGCGAATGCTGGCATATTTTCACGGAATGGAAGAAAACCTACGGTTCGTCCACCGTGCTATACATCCTTTGTCTTACTGACCCTGACCATACTTAGGCCCTATCGTCTACCTCAACATTGGTGGACAACCGGTAGTTGTCTTGAACACGCATAAGGTTGCTGGAGACCTCTTGGATCGCAGGGCGACAAACTACTCCGTTAGTTTCGCCATCGTTAGGCTTTTGAGTCGACTGGAATATATTATGTTTGCAGGACCGTCCACGCTTGATCGTCGCAGGTGAAACCCTGACGCGGGGAATACTTCTTGGACTTACTCGATATGGCGACGTGTGCGTCATATGTCATTCTAGCTGACGATCATCACTAACCTTTGACGCTCAGCTGGAGGCGCATGCGTCGTGCCTGTCACGAAGCTCTGAATGTGGGAATCGCTGGGAATTATCACCATTTCCAGCAGACCGAAGCTGTCCTGCTCGCATACGGATTCATGAAGGAACCTGAGCATTGGTATAATCACTTGCGCAGGTAAGTCAGATCTTCGTACCTTGTCACGGTCTGCATCAATGGACGTCACTCAGAGCTGCTGCATCGACGATCACCTCTATGGTCTATGATATGCCGCCTCTGAAAAGCTGCACGGACCCGTCGATTGCCAACATCAACGACATGGCTGCGAGGATCACAAAATCGGCTTATCCGGTAGGCTTGTTCAATATGCTCACCATCTATCTGGCTGATACATGCTCGTTCGTAGGGAACCCATCTTGTGGAATTCTTCACTTTTCTCGAGTTCTTCCCGAAATTTTTGGCGCGCTGGAAGAGGGAAGCCGATCAGTGGTACAACAGATATACCGTTGGCTTTGAGAAGTCGTACAATGACATCCATGACCGTGTTGTGCGTTCTGTTTCTCGCGTCTGTATACTCCACGGCATACTCATATACCTGACAACAGTTGAAGGGTGAGGAGCAACGACAAAGCTTCTGTGCAACGCTGGCCGAGTCTGAGAGCCGCCACAACCTAACCCGGAAGGAGGCTTCATGGCTGGCTGCCACTATGTAGTATGTCCTGCTCAATGGATCATGACCTTGAAACGTCATACTCACGTTTCTCAGTGTTGCAGGGTCTGAGACGGTTTGTCATTAAGCTATTGTACTGATGGTACTAGCCCTGACATTGGATGAGTAGACTGCAAGCACGCTGTCCTGGTTTGTCCTGTGCATGTGCGCGTTCCGTGACGCTCAGGAAAAAGGTAACCTTTGCCTTCCTTTCGCTCTGAATGACTCGCCCTTGCAACATATGTGTTTCACCTTTGTTTTGGTTGGACGGTGCTAATTCTTATCTACTATCTCCTTACAGCTTCGGCCGAGATAGAGGAAGTTGTGGGTCGCTCCCGGCCCCCGAACTTCAGTGATTGGGACCAAATGTTGGCGCATACCTTATCTTATGCTGGAGCATCACTGATGATTATTCGTATGCTAGGCCGTACGTACGTGCACTGATCAAGGAAGTGTTAAGGTGCGTCATATATTATCTCAATGCGAGCTGCTTTCTGATATTTGGATTCGAAGATGGCATTGCGTCGACCCGCTCGGCCTGCCCCACGCAGCGGTCCAAGTAAGTTACGAAACTGACGAGACATTGCGACACGCTGAAGCTGTATAACTCCAGGACGACATATATGAGGGCTACTTCATCCCCAAGGGTACTATCTGCCTTGCGAATATCTGGGCGATGAACCGCGATCCTGACATCTACGGTCCCGACGCTCATCTCTTCCGACCGGACCGTCATCTCGACGAGAAGGGCCAACTTAAGGCGTCCCCTGCTGACACCAAAGACGAAGGACACGTGAGCTATGGGTTTGGGCGAAGGTGGGTAGCCGATTGATGATCACGACGGCGGATTGCTGATGAGTCTTCGACAGGTTATGTGTAGGCAGGCACGTCGCCAACTTCTCATTGTTCATCGACATCACAACGCTATTATGGGCTCTCAAACTTGAGCCTGAGAAGGACGCGAAGGGGAACTTCATAGAACCTGACACCGTCGGCATCGTCAACGTGGGCCTCGTCGTGTATGTCTTCTCAGATTTTTTGTTATGATCCTGTGCTAACCTGCGTTGTCAGGCATCCCGTACCTTTCAAGATCGTCACGACGCCTCGTTTCCCTGAAGCTGCGGCCATGCTCTCCGACATGAGGGATGATGTTTTGCAGAGCGTGCAGTACTAGTATGGCTTGTCGCCGTGTCTCTGATGGTTTTTTCGGGACAGATGTCCATAAATGAGACTATCACGTACTCATCCTGTAGAGCGAAAGTTTGTTGCCCCCATATTGTGTTCTATAGATTTAATGACCACTGCCATCTCAAGCCTTGTACATTTTCCAAGTCCCGCTGAACGTCCAGGTTACAGCCCATTACTTTATACGTGCCGCCGCAATAACAAGTATCGCAGTAATTTAAAGTAATCTGCGCGAGATTCCAGGTTCTGGAAATCATTACCCGCTCGAGGAAGTTGATCACATGACCGTGGCGAATATTTCCGCGGTCATACTGAAACTTCGTTGATACATTATCTTGGTTTAACAATTATAACATTCAGAGGTCAAGAATTCTGTGTACTAAACCTGAGAATGATAGCTTGCGCGGCGCATCGACTACGGTCTTCACGAATCTATTTTTGTCGTCTTCAGTCTCCATTTTTTGCCAAAAATTTAACGATGTTTAAGGTCAGCTAGGAACCAACATTGAGCAAGACTTTCCAGCGCTCATTCTTACTAGACACCGCTCATTCTTACTAGACATCAAGAGCCTTTCGTGCGGTATCTCTTCAACATGCAGACAAAGAATTACATTGCAATGCCTTACTCTAATCCAACCTTCAGGCGCGTTTGTGCTTCCCATCCCGCTTCTCAACATACCGCCCTACACCAGCAAACCAAGCGACTCGCGCAACAAACAAGTAGAGCCCGATTCCACAACCGACCCAAACCAGGGATGGCCACTCGGCGATATCCCAACCATCTCCGATCAGAGCGTAGGTCGTGAGGCTGAAATGGGCCACATCGCCGAACAACAGAGGCCAAAGTAGGGCTTTGATAATGGTCTCCTGCAACGGCAGGTTTGATGCGAGATGTTTGCGCGCAGCGTGTATGACGAAGATGTTCGTAAGGCCGACGACCGCGCTGAGATAGGACAACTGGAGAACGCTGATACGTGTGGCGGTCGATAGCTCAGCCGGAGGGTCAACTCGCCAAGGGCCTTGTTGGTTATGGATCTTCCGTATGTCAGAGCTGGACGTGAATTAAGGGCTCCACGGCAGCGCTCACCTTGAGTGGATCCGCGACAATACCAATGAAGATGGCCAGGGCGAGCACGGGCTCGAATATGCCGAAGGCGAAGTAGTAAAACCCAGGGATCGCGTTCGTGACACTTGTTCCGCCCATTTTGCGAGCTGGATACGTTGTGAAAGATAGCGAGCTGCGAAGAGAGTCAGCGTATATCGTAGCAGCTGGCCAGTGGCTGTGTTGCTTCGGGCGGCCCAAGCATCCGGTGAATCTTGATCAAGGCGCTGATTCGGACGCGTTTATTGGACTGACAATATCCCCAGCGCTGAGTAGCATCAAGGATCAATTTCGTACATGCTATCACCTAGTTCGTTAGGCTCCGTCAGGCGCTCATGGGCGTCCCGCCTGTAGATTGATCGCGGAGCTATGCCGTGGGCGTCACGTCAGGGTCGGCGTTGACGGCGATTGTCGGTGGAGTGACAATGCTCGTAGACCGTTCTGGAAGGTCGGGTCCTCATTATCCTTGTGATAGGCATGCATCCTGCCCTGAGTAGATTTGGTAGGCGCCGGCGTCTTTACGCCGTGCCCTTCTTGGGCGGGCGGGGTCGGGCGGCTGTGCACGTCAATCAATACTGATCTGGGATGTTCAAGCAGACCATTGAATGGGCTAAACGCTGTTAAGATGTTCAGCTTGATTTCGGTGCGCCAGAACGATTGAAGTGATTGACACCGGTTAGCAGGCGAATGCACGCTGGATCTGTGGAGCCTGCACTGAAGGTAACTCGAGGTTGGACATCGTCAGTATGACGTATCCTCGAGATACCGAAGGCACATCCCCACGCAAGGTATTGCGTCTCATCTTTGCAGCAACGCCCCGGGACGTGAATTCGTATCATCAGGGTCGCTCACTTCATCGCAGCTGGTAAATTCAGTCTGATGCGCGTAGCATGGTGAAGGCCAGGCTCCTTCCCGCCGTCTTCGGGAGGTGAGGGGGACTTCATTCGAGGGCGGAATTCATGCTAAGTCCCAATAGCTTAGGGAAGATCATATCATAGATCCCATCACATATATCACGTGCACTATTCAAAATTTCAAACTCCACAATCTTAATCCCCCTCACCTCCCTGTGACGGCTGGCACAAAACATTGGTAAACAGCGGCGCTCGGAGCCGGACCTACTCCATATAGTATTAGATCACGGCCAAAAAGTAAAAGCATAGAACTAAATGATATGATATATGTTTCCGTCAAAATGGACATGCGGTTGCATTGCCTAGAGTACAGAGTGGTAGCATGGGTGCGCGCGAACACTAGTGCTGCCTGCAATGTCTCTAAACAAGCCCTCCTTGCCGACTATTGATGCTATCCGGAAGAAGACGTTTGCGAAGCTGGGCCGCGACCCTTGGCAGGCGAAGGTGGCGCGCGAGATCTTAAGGGCAGAAAAGGATGTTATATGTGTTGCACCAACGGGTGCGGGAAAAACACTCACGTTCTGGATGCCGTTATTGTTCCGAGAGGATGGAATACAGATCGTAGTGACGCCACTTAATATCCTCGGAACGCAGAGTGTAGCCGAGCTGGAGTTGGTAGGTATCAAGGCTGTATCTGTGTGCGCAGAGACAGCAACACCTCAATTGTTCAAGGTATGTTGTTAAACCAATAGTATATGGCTGACGTACCTCAACGGTGTGCCAGGATATCGAAGACGGGAAGTATCGCGCTATAGTTATCAATCCCGAATTGTTGATGAAGGAGGGCGGGGGCTTTGAACGTCTATGGAAGAACCAAGACTTTGCGTCTCGGATCATCAGTATTATTTGGGATGAAGCGCACTGTGTCAGTCTCTGGAGTGCGTTTCGTACGGAGTACAGGGATGCCTACCGCCTGCGTTATCTTTTGCCTCATGTGCGCTTTGTGTTAGCATCAGCCACGCTGCCCGAGGAGATTCAAATCGAGGTTATGCGAATCTTAATTATGTAATGTAGGTAGCATATTTCATGAAGCGCCCAGTCGCCCAATCGAGGGGACTACCCTCCGAGCGCCGCTGTTTACCAATGTTTTGTGCCAGCCGTCACAGGGAGGTGAGGGGGATTAAGATTGTGGAGTTTGAAATTTTGAATAGTGCACGTGATATATGTGATGGGATCTATGATATGATCTTCCCTAAGCTATTGGGACTCAGCATGAATTCCGCCCTCGAATGAAGTCCCCCTCACCTCCCGAAGACGGCGGGAAGGAGCCTGGGTGAAGGCTAAGGAATACAAATTGAAGTTGACAGTCGCAACCATCTCCATTTATCTCTCCGTGATCGTCACGGCAAGCGGAGTCGGCCACTGACCCGAGCCTTGCGCTGGTGTGTCTGATAAGTGACTCGGACATGACTGTGCATAACGATTGATGTCTCATTGTGTCGTCTCCAACAGAACGCAATGTAGCCTGCGCACAAGAGCATGTGGAGTTTACCATGGACACTTTTCCGAGGTCGTCGGCGGTAATGATCGCTGTAAAAATGTCCCTGCCGACACCTGGTTTGAGGGTGGTAGATCAGAAATGTACACGAGCGGCGCCGTGGACCTACGCATGAACCGTCGCCGCCGCCCAATACGTACGCGAGGCACTGCCTGCGCACGCAACTTGGCACTTCACAACCCTGAGCCGCCGCTAGGACATTACAATAAACCCCGCTGTTCATCTGGCTAGTGTCCGGCGACATCGGAGAGTCAGATCAGACCCTCAGACCCCAGGTGCAAGTTGCTGCGCCGGTCGTGTCTGAGATCTACGGAGCTTCATAGTTGGACATTGGCGCAAAAGGTCCTGATGGCGATTACTCAGAGCCAAGCGATCGCGACGCGCTCAAAGACACATTCATGGAACGTAACAACGCACCCAAGGTCGCGGAGTAGGAACAGAACTATGAACGGCTTGTGGCCGTACACAATATTTGGTCTTGTCCACAGTTCTTAGTGCAATATGCCGGAGTCGGCAGGCTGATTACCATGGAGGATGTACGTGCGTTTCATATAAATATCTGCCTTGAGGGCGAGACCGCTCATCCACTATACTTCATCATGGTCCGGACTCGACCCACCTATATCTATCTTCCCGATACTGCCGCAGGCTGGCCCTTCCCCAGAACGGTGAACCCGTACTACGAGGAAACGAAGGCCGAGTCCGAAGCCTGGATTTCGAGTCTGTACCCGTTCGACGCATATGTGCAAAAGAAGTTCAATGCCTGCGACTTCAGTGAGCCATCCTTCAGTCTGTCATGCGAAGCGATACTTACCGAGGGAATGCTTCCAGCCCTGTTGGCGTCCATGGCGTACCCATGGCTCTCCAAAGGTGACATCATTCTGCTTCCTTGGCCATCGGTTGTTGACAATGTCCTGAATAGACCACATACGCACCGGCGCCGACCTGATGATGGTCAATCCACGTTCGTGTGAGATGTATTCGCGCCGCTAATGCCGCTTGCAGCTGTTCTTCGTGTTCGACGAATATTCGGACGTCGCATCCGTGAAAGACGCCCAGGAGATGGTGGACATCGTCATGGACGCCCTCAGAAACCCACACAAGCCGCGTCCCAAAGATGAGAACATCCTTGGCGAAATCGCGAAGCAGTGCGTGCAAACTTCTCTTGTTGTGGACATCGTTAATTGATTTTTTGAACAGATTCTGGCAGAGGGGCATGAAAACCGCATCGGCACCTTCTGCCCGTCGCTTCGTGGACTACTTCGAAGGCTATCTCAAATCCGTTGTAGAGCAAGCCCAAGACCGAGAGCACAACCGTATCCGGAGTATTGCTGAGTATTTCGACGTGCGCCGTCTTACCGTAGGAGCACGTCCCTCGTATGCTCTGATGGAGCTCGGAATGAACATCCCGGACGAAGTCTGGGAAGACCCTGCTATGGAGATTATGGCAGTTTGCGTCACGGATATGATCATTCTTGATAACGTCAGTTTTATGACTCCGCCAGCGCTGCTTACATGCTGACGCTTGCCCCTCAGGACATGCTATCTTGGAACGTGGAGCAGAGCAGGGGTGACGATGCGCACAATATCGTCAGGTAGTGCAGATTCCCTGCTTCTGTTCGGTCGACGTTTCTCACTTGCCACGTATTACCTGCAGGATTGTCATGGAGGCGAAGAAGACGGACGTTGCCTCCGCCATGAAGTGGGTTGAGGACTACCACAGTCTGCTGAAGAAGACGTTCCTGGATGTTTACAAGAGTGTCCCCTCGTGGGGTCGAGAAGTCGATGCCCAGGTCCAAGAATACGCCCGAGGACTAGGAAATTGGGTGATTTGCAATATTTCCTGGAGCTTCGAGAGCGCTCGGTATTTCGGAAAGGAAGGGCGCCGTATCCGCGAAGAGAGGGTCGTGGCGATATTGGATAAGCCCGTCCTTGTAGGGGTTCTCGAGTCTGATGCCTGAGCATCAATTGCGTGGTGTGACTAGGCTGTAGATTATTATGTTGAATAGAATAGAACGAACTCTGTGTATATCGCTTTCCTCTTGAATCCATGTGTCGAGACTACATAGACAGTAGGAGACTTACAACGCATTGTGCTGGCGCCCAAAGTTCCCAGGCCAAGATCAATGATCCGATAAGTACTAGTTTCATGATACCTAGACTGTCGGAGCGCCAGCGCCCGGCATCTCGTTGACCAACCAGCAGCTGGGATCTTGAAGATGGTTGACGTGCCTGTCCTAGGTGCGGGGTTTCAACTTGTGCCACGAAACAATGGTACTCTTCTATCGGAGTGATATCTGAGATCTTATGCGGAGTTTTCCGGAATCTGATGATCTCCACAACACTCCTGACAGCCTGTTCAGGGTCCCCACGCCGATTGTGGTATGCCGCCGAGCAACGCCTCGGGCAAGCGTCACGCGCCAAATGCTGCGCCGACTCCTATCGTTCGCCATCGTTCATTTCGGCCTATCAGAGCGCATTGTGCATTGCACGTAACTCGGCGTACGATTGCAATAGCCGAAGACAGCAGAGCGCTCTCAATTCGTACTCCGCATACTAATCATGACCACACAGGACATATTGTTGATGGTCGACAGCACCTTCAGAAGCCCTTGTTTCTCCATTTGACACGTCGACTCCTCTTTCATGGGCCCCTCGAAGATGTCAGCGGGGTCGGCAGCGCTGGATAGGAACCCTGGAATTCTTGGGCCGCTTTCATTCTCCGTGTCTGCATGTGTCCGTCGGCCTTCGAGTACACTTATCAGAATCAGAATTATTGCGCCATCCCAAAGTACGCGCCCGTGTACCCACAGCCGCCCCAAGACAAATACCGCCATTGCTCTATCAGTTGATATCGCGCGCCTTCACACCTCAGTCTGTATCTTTCTTCCACAACATGTCTCCTGCGACGTATCCGACTCGCCCACTCGGCCGCAATGGTCCTCTTGTCAGCGCGATAGGCTTTGGCGCCATGGGTACGCTCTATTTTGCTCCCACAACCCACTCTCATATCATTGTACCACAGGCGTTGGTGCATATTACGGAAAGACGGACGAAGCGCTTGCCCTTGAGACCCTCACCTACGCTGCTAATAGGGGCGTCACCTTCTGGGACACTGCAGACGTTTACGGCACCAGTTCGTGTGCTCTTTTATGATGATTATGCGCCAATTCCCTCATCTGCCTCCAGGTGAGGCTACAATCGCCAAATGGTTTGCGACCACGGGCAGGCGTTCCGAGATCTTCCTCGCAACGAAGTGGGGATCGATGGACCTCACTCCCGGAGCAGCGAACATGTACCAGCCGAATAGCAAGCCGTCATACATCAAGCGGCAGCTGGAGAGCTCTCTGAAAACACTAGGCACCGACTCGATTGACCTATACTATCAACACCGCGTCGATCCTCAGGTTCCGATCGAAGGTACGGCGTTCAGAGACGTCTTTCATGTCTTGAGCGTCGTTCTCATCGTTTCATACAGTCGTGATGGAGACGTTGCGGCCCTATGTGGAAAGCGGGAAGGTCAAGTACATCGGCCTCAGCGAGTGCGGGATCGACGTCTTGAAGCGCGCGAAGAGCGTCCCCGGAGTAGGGGAGAAGCTGGTCGCGTGTCAGATGGAATTTAGCCCATTCGAGCTTGAGATCGAAAAGTCTGGGTTCGTCGCTGCTGCACGCGAGCTCGGTGTAGCCATCGTCGCCTACTCCCCACTCGGTCGAGGTACGCTCGTCTTAAACCTGCTTTCGATTCCGACACTTATCATTTGCTAGGTCTGATCACCGGACAGTGCGCACACGTCGCCTCCTGACTACTAACAATGCCGCTGACCGTCAGAGCAGATACAAGTCGAGGAAAGACTTTGAGGCGGACGACCTCCGCCAGCTGCTGCCCCGCTTCTCCGACGAAAACTTCCCCAAGAACCTCGACCTCGTCGAGAAGTTCAGCGTTGTGGCCAAGAAGTACGGCGCCACGACGGGCCAGATCGCGCTTGCGTGGATACTGGCGGACTACCCCGACTTCATTCCCATTCCGGGCACACGAACGGTCGCCCGTCTGGAGGAGAACGTGAAGCCGGCAGAGATCCAGCTCTCTGCTGAGGACGTGAAGGAAATTCGTGAAGCTGTCCATGCGGCGGACGTCCAGGGCGGACGCTACCCGCCGGAGTTCGCGGGTATCATGAACGACAAGTGCATCCCACTGAGCGAGTGGAAGGGGGAGTAGTTTGCCAATTGTAGAATCTCGTTCGCCGGAAACAACATGTATTGCTAGTGAATGATCATCAGAGCTTGAGAGAAGGAACATTAAACTGAGGCGGACCTCAGGTTGTGTTGATTGAGCATCGGCAACACAAATTGTGAAGAGGTACAAAGCGATGTGTAGACAAATTAGACTGACGCCTCGGGGATCGCACAGATGTTGTGTCAAGGGTTATCATCGTTTATACCCTGTGTCCAGTCCCGATAACGCGGATGCTCCTTGGAGCAAAATGACATGCCACTCTCTTTCCCTCTGGATCGTACTGAAAAGATACGAACGGGATCGACAGGTATACAGCTCATCTGAGGCCATGCTCCTTGATTCGACATTTGCCATACTATCTCTCTTCGTAGATACCGATGCTCGCATATTGGCACAAATGTTCTCGCATTTGGTGTCGCGGTGAAGCCAGGCTGGATCCCACCGAGGGAGAGGTAGTCAGTAGACGCGACCCAATATACACCAAGCCTAGATGACGGACGAGCAGTGTTGATCATTAGCTAGTCAAAAATGTAGCTTAGAGCCGTGGAGCCTCCAGACACGAGGGGAAGGATAGAAACCCACATAACGTGATTTTTCGGGATAGGCGTGGCTGTGTGGAGTGCAAACTAGCCGCCATAAGATGGCAACGCTACTAAATACGTTCTGCAACTTTGAGTAGGACTTCAAGCTTCAAGCTTTCTGTCAATCGATCACGATGGCCCGCTAGGACATTGACTACCAACCAGAATGACAGACAGCTGCACCGCGCAGGTGGTATTGGCGGTGGACGTCGACTATACGTCTTGAGGATGGCCCCCTCCCCGATTATACTTTGCAACGATCTTCTCCCCGGGATGTCCCTGGTCTACATCGGCTCTATAGAAATTGGTGATGCGTGGATTTTCGAGCAGACGATATGAGTCACTAGAAACGTGCTTGTAGTGTTATTCTGCAAGAGATCATTGGTGTACTATGAAAGACGCGAGCGATATATATCTCGATGCTGATGAGGGCGTATCGAGCGGTTAGCTGGCGTCGGCAATTGCCGTTCCAGTTTCCTTCTTGCGCTCTCGACAAATATTGTATATTCCGTTTTGTTCTCGCCAAAGATCTTCTAACGCGGGCTCATGCACGGTGATTCAGCTATTCACCCGTATAGACAGGCCAAAGGTTGCTAGCGATAGCGTCTCGCGCTCAAAAAGAAGACCTACGGGATGACACGACTATCTGGTCACAAGTCATAGGCAGAGGCTGCTGGCAAGAATAGTACCCTGCATCCCTCCTGTAATAGTGCAGACTACTTCGGCCTGGTTGAAAAACGCACTCGTCGCGCTGTCGACAGTAATATACGACGTACTCGGCTCATCGACCCTGTTTGTTGATTCGAAGGTGAATTAATGAATAGAATGAAGGGTGAGTGGTGTCGTTTAGATATCTAGCGCGTGACTGCGAAGGCTACGTCGTGGCCGCTTATTTTGTTGGAGAGCGAGCGGGCAGCGAGCGTCCAACGCTGATGACGAAACCTATTTTGAGAGTGACATTGTCATGCCAGAATCCTCTGCTCGCAGTGCTTGTCGCCACTGATCCATGCAATGCTCCTTATTCATGGATGGGCGATGAGTTATCGCGACCGCTCGAATAGCGTGTGTCATAACATACAGACGCTGCACGAGTAGTTCAGACGCAGCTGGATGAGCATGTCCCCCGCAATGTCCGGCGTGTAGCAGGCACGACGGGAGTAAAGATTTTGTTAGGTGCAGGGACTTTCAGAGCTGTGATAGCATCTGTATCATCTGTCTACAAACACTCCCATTGGAGTTGAATCTACCTCTTATCGCAATGCCTGGAGCGCAGATCGAGTCTGGTTTCGAAGACGAAATTGAAAGGGGGTGATCGTTATTATGAGGCATTTTGCTCTTTCCATCGAATAGCCTGCCATCTTGACTCCCACTTGCATACCCGATGAAGCCGGCCACACGCTTGGACCGCATTCATTTGGGTCAATTCCCGAATTTCACTTATACTAACCGCCAATGCCTGTCTTCCACGAGAAATGTAGGACTCATGCAATTAGGGGTTTGTTTTCGTCGAGAGCCACACATACATAATGTATCATTCGGTAAGAACAGGACCGACATTTAAGAAACACGGCACTGCTACCCACACCTCTATTAATGTGGTTTTCCAATGCAAACCGGCGCGGATCAATGATCGATGTCGTTCGCTGAGATATACTGACAGTAAAAAAAACATCACTCCGGCTTACCAGCCTGTCTCTGTCCGATACAGTCATGGACAGATCTGACATCACAGTCCAAGTCCCACTTTAACCTGCTCGTAGGCATACACCACTCATTAATGAACTCATGCATTCTATCTGCGCATCTGCGATGGGCTTAGACTATCTGTTATGCTCATGCTAGATAATGTGATCATGCGTTACGAAGTAGCTCGGCTATGCTCCTCGACGACCGCTCTCGTCTGCTGAGAGTCTTCGAGGGGATATGCGGGACGCAGCGGCACGATTTCCATACGCGTTAATACCTCCATTACCAAGGCGAGCATGAGGGCACTTAGAAGATGCCCTGACTCAGATTGCAAGGCGACCGCGTCTCAACAAACATGTTCACAAACACGAGCTCGGACGGGAAACAAAACGGGTAGATTATCTCATCCACTCTCATTGGAAGCACTGGATGGAGGGGTTGAAGATGATCAGGTGCGAGTTGACCGGCAAAGCTAGAAGAGAGGAATTGCATTAGTTGCGCAGGGAAAGAAGAAAGCGCTCGAAGATCTCCTCAAAACAGAGGGTTTTGGCAGGGGCAGACAAGTGATACCATCACCTGTGTCACTTGCAACAAGTTGTTATGATTCATACATACTCTATACATTTATTTGTAAGTATACTGCGTCGCCACGTTCCGTAATCCAAGCAGCCAGACTTCCGCTGGTTGATCCCCCGAGTGTCGACGAACAGACCGTCGACTTTTTGAAGCTCCCTTGCCTCCAGGATAGCAATGCACGCTCATAGTACACTCACTAACACGGTATCGACCACCCATCGAACTCGAACCGTCCCTCCTGGATTTCCAGGAGACGCTCGTACAGCGCATGGGCGACAGGTCCACGCCCGCCCTCGTGCTCAGAAAGGATGATGTCCTTGCCGTTGTATCCGATGCGCCCGACGCCAGTGATGACGACAGCGGTACCGGTCGTGAACACCTCGATTAGGCGGCCCTCGGCGTTCCAACGCGCGAGCTCGCTCATCCGGAGAGTCTGCTCGCGTGCATGCAGGCGTAGCGTAGGCAGCAGGTGTGGGAGGAGTGTGCGGGAGGGGTGTGCAGCAGCAAGTGAGAGGCATGAGTCGCGCGTGATGCCGGGGAGGATCGTGCCGTCAAGAGTCGGCGTGATGACATCGAGATCTGCATTACCGGTCAACAGGCGGCACATAGAGCGAACGTGAGATACAAACCTCCATCATCACGCCGCACTACGACGAAGAAGTTCATCGCGCCGGCCTCGCACACCTTGTCATCGAGCAGCCATAGCACCTGGTTGTAGCCCTGCGCCTCGGCAATCTGCTGTGGCTTGAGCGTCGGTGCGTAATTGAGCGAGAGCTTGTAGCCACCGGTCCCGCCAGGCCAAGCGCGCACAGTATCGCCGACCGTGAGCAGCGAGAGCTGGCGGGCTCCCGTGCGGAAGTAGGGCCCCGATGGGGAGCAGATGACGTAGAGTAGTGCGCTGTCAGATGCCGTCACGCCGAGGTCTGGTTAAGTGAGGTCAGCATGCGTGCCAAGGGGTTGCAATACTTTCTCCACATTAAACACGCCACGGCTCAAGGTGGGTCGACGACTACCAGCACTACCGTTAGCCATATGAAGATACCTCAAACAGGTCTACGTCGAACATCCTCCACTATTCTCGTTTTCACGACGAGGATGAACCGCGCCACAGGGGCTTTCGCCAGGAATCGTAAAGGCCCACGAGCTTCAGACTCTGAACGTACTGTTCATCGTGCCGGTCATATGACTTCGCCTTGGGAGACTTTAGGATCCCTGAGGTGCGCTTATACACCTCAAGATCACCTCGACCTCACCTTATAGCAACATGAAAGGAGATTACTCACTCGGTCGGGTCCCGATTATGGTTGGGCGGACGTAGAGGCTGTAACCTGGCTGTGAGGGAATCCAACGCGCGTCGATCATGACAAGGCGCTTGATGAGGACAAGGAGGGCATCCGTATCGAACGCCTGTGGCATTGTGAGCAAGCGCGTAGTGACGTATACGCTGGCTGGTACTTACAGGGAGAGCGACACGATCTGCGGAGCGCTCCATACGCGCCATGTTCAGCTCGGGACGAAATAGTCTGGGCTTGCCGTCAGGCCCGATGTACGCCTTAGAGCGCACTGTTGAGCTGCGGAAATAGACAGACGCATGGATAATATACCTTCATTCCCTCGAAGACATTTGTACTGTACTGAAAGCATGAGCTAGCCGGGTCAAGGGATATGGGACCGTAAGGCCTAATTTCGGGTGAGGACCATCCTGTGATGGGCTCATAGCTCATGATGAGCATGTGGTCTGTCATAGTCTGAATATATGTGTCAAAGAATATCATGTTTGTGTGCAGCGAAGCTTGGCGTCCTGTATTCAATGCGAACTACGTACCTGACCGAACTTCAGCGTCTCCGAGGCTGGAAGAGCCTTTGGTGACTGCGTGAGCGTGATCTTGAGCTTTGAGGCCTGTCAAAATGGACCTTCAATTTCGTCACATTGTGCTTCGGTACACATGAAACGTACATCAAGATCCGCGACGCCGGGCTTGCCGTTCGTTGAGCCATTTGTCGTAGCGTCCGGACGCAATGTATTGATAGCCATCAGGGGAGTTAAGCAACGAAGAGAATGTGGGAAGAGATAAAGAGGAAACCAATGTGGTGAAGAGCCGGCCGATGGTGGCTGGCTGGAGTCATGGCTTGTCGACAAATGATCGAAAATTATTTTGTTGGGATAAGTAGACGTCAATCTAATCTAATCATAATTAACGACGTCAGTCAGATAGGCGCCATAGATCCCAGCTTCTCAAACCGTATTCAAGTTTGTATCAGACTGCTTCTCTACTCTTTATACTCGAATTTGGCGTCCGACCTCCCCATGGATATTCAAGCGATGGCCTCTCCAACGTCCAACGACATCCAGAACACTTCGTTGTCCCCCGAGGCTCGTAAGTACCCTAATCGGTTGCGTAGTTCAACCAGGACTCGGTCCCTGATAGAGGCGCACAGCGAAGCTCAAGACCACAGACCTTCCGGATGTGGAAGACGAAACCACTATATCATATTCCATCACGGATGAGAATGGTGAGGCACACGCGTCCATCTTACCAAGCTCGATGTTCAATGGCGCAGCTCAGAATCACTGACCATGCCGTGTCCTTTTGTCTTGTAGAGCTCTCGACATTGCCTCCGCTTGAGACTTACGAAATGAACCAGGTACGCTATCTGTGACTCACCAGTATCTCTCGCGGACCAACGCACTGCTGTCACTGCACAGAATCTACTTGATGAGACGGTGTCCGATCGGCCATTGATTGCGCCACTGACATCAATATCTGTATTGCGCACGGAGTACGAGGGAGGATCACAGGTATTCGTAAACAAGATTGACTGGCTGATAAAGAACGGTTACGTTGGCATCCGACGCACAAGGGGAGACGGTAAGTCTGTTGTCCGCCCTACCACACGATTCCTGACGCTGGCCATTTCGCACAGGCGACTGCTTTTACCGATGTGAGCGATTTGTTACATCTGTGCCGGTGTCCAGCGAGTTGCTTGAGCAGTCCGATCGATTTGAATGACTTGCTGGTGACGGAATGACTGTCATTTTGGCGCCACGACTATTCGCACACTTAGTCTCGTTTCCAGACCTTCGCGGGTGTAGCTGCGCTGTAGGAGATGCCGAGCAGACTACGAACAACTGTTGCGAACATACATGGACGGAACGTCTAGTGTCTTTTGACAGGGCAGAACCCGCACTGTGGGTTACCTACACCCGCCCTAGTGGGAGTCACCGGACTTTCCAGTAATGGCGCATTGCGTTCGTTTTATGCAGCAGTCCACCCAGCAGTATGTTCCCACACGGAACGGAGACTATCGCATACCCGCTGTTTGCACATTGGGACACTTGTACATGGGTCGGATGTGACGCTGACGTGATTTAGTTGCCCTTGTGTAGTACCGCTCTTTGACTCATGTGGCAGCCTTTGTGCCTGGGTGCCATTATCAGAATAGTCGTGGTGCTTCGCAGTTGAAATTTACCAGCACATCACTGCCCCACACTAGGTCTTGCTGGTACCTAACACCCCCCATAGCCCTTGCGTTTACATACATTGAACACATCCTCCTTGCACCCGACACGCCCCTTGCCGTCACCCGTGCCATCTCCGCATTGGAGTCGACGCAGCCGCTCCTCGATGACGCAGGCTTCGAGAAGCTCGCGTACGAAGACTTCTACGACTGCTTTATCTCGCTTATCAACAACATCATCATGCCCGAAGGCAACGGCCGCCTGCTCACGCCTGCGATTCTCCTTGAAGCTTTTAACATACCTGAAGGTAACATTTGTCGCACGAGATCGTTGTTATTTATCTGACGTTCTTACCTCTGTCCAGTGTCAAACTCAATCGTCGCATACCTCCGCCTGCTCACCTCAGCGCAGATCCGCGCAGATCCGAGCGCGTACGAGGCGTTCCTATTCCACCCCGAACTCAATGAGCCGTTGGAGCTGCGCGGGTTCTGTGAGAACTTCGTTGAGGTTGTTGGAAAGGAAGCAGGTATGTCGCTCTTCCTCGATAGTGGTATATGGAACAGGTTTCTCTGAGGTATCGTGATGTGTAAAGCTCTAGCGCTGCCGAGCCATGAAGCTAGAGGGCGTGTGTATTTGTGGTAGTGCATCTTCCATCCTCTAACCTAATACCTCTGTGTGCTGGGAAGTGGTGTCACCGCTCTCCGGACTATGTGTTCCTATGGCGCGCCTGGAGCGGGATCTCCATGGCGCCTATCACGGGCCGTGCGCTACTGTTGGACGCACCTTGCATGTGAACCGCAGAGTGTCTGGGCGAGGCATCAGTCTCATTATCGGTAATTCGAGAATTGTTGACCACATAATGCTTATACATCGCTGTGCAGACCATCCACAGATAACAGCGCTATCGCGCGCGCTGAAGGTCAATATCAACGTCGCCTACCTCGACGGTCATTCGCAGTCGAACGAGGGCAAAGTCGACTTTGTCGAATTTCAGAATACGGATGAGGCGGGCGTCGAGCCGATGATTCTGTTGTATCGGTGCGTGTCTTGCAGTTGTTGTTTCTCTCAAACGATGCGAACATATATTTTAGACCTGGGCATTATGATATTCTGGATAGGCGAAGTGAGGAATCCTTTGAGTAGGGGAGATGAATCAATGTCCGTCATTATAACTATATATGATAGGACTCCAAATTGTAAGTGGTACTGGATGGAACGGGTGCGCGATGTGTGAGCTCATGTATACCTCGACAATAATGATGCATTCTGGGAAACCACGTCTTGTGCAGAGACGTTGGACGACATATGCAGGCGCACAAGCTCGTGCAATATAGTCGCTGTTCCACGAATCTGATTGCAATGATGTTGATGGTCTGGGCAGTTCCGCGCAAGCTCTTCAAGAGCCTCTATCAACTCTGGCCTGATGATTATGTTGTCCATTTTCTCGAGATCCTCGCAAGCAACTAGGAGCAACCGGATGTCGTTCCAATTTTCGTCGATGCTGATAGCGCCGGACAGCGAAACTATACTCGGAGCCGCCTTAATTGCTGCAAGCGCATTGTCCAGCACGTCCCGTACTCGCTTCTTGATCATCACGTAGCAGTTGTAGTTCAATCGCGATGCGCACCACAGCGCTGAGTTTGAGATCTTGCGGAAGGGTCTCCGGAACCCGTGATTAGGTACCTTCTACAGTACACCGATGATCTTGAGGGTCCCTACAGTGATATGAGCCACAGAAGCACTCCGTTGAATTATGAGATGGCCTCAGACGTCATACCTATAAACGTAAGCTTAAACGACTTGGAAAATGTCGACACCAGTTCCGCAGCCTCCTCCCACCTTTTTGAGGGGAATTGGGGGCTTGTGAAGAGATTGAGCATTCGGTTGAAAACTTGCGTTTCTGTTACCGGCATGGTATCGAAAAGTTTGTGCAATTTCTTCAGGAGAGTCGACTGGTACTGCTCGCGATCATTGTCCACGAGGGTGGTATCCTCACAGGTCCTTGTGAACAGATCGAGAGCGATGTGTCCCAGGACCATGGATGATTTCCAATTGGCATCTGCATGAGATGTGGGCGTCCTACACATGGGGGGATACTTCGATATCCCCATGCCCATGTACGGAGACGTTGAAGCCAGCACAGGATATCTAAGCGCCGACCTAGGGCTGTATGCTCCATAGCCGTCTTGAAGAAGAGTCGTCTCGCTTAGTGAAATATCAAAGAAGGTTTTGAGGGCAGGATACAGCGCGCATGCTTGTAAGCAAGGTCTTAATGTCCGCTCGAGGAACTCATCTAAGCCATGAATATGAGTATACACACCGCTTTGACTACACGCAACGTACCTTTAGAATCAGGATTGCCAAATCGATCCTGCGGACGAAGCGTCAATGACAGCAGCTGGACCCGGAGCTCATACGAGATGTTCAGCTTGTACTTGTCGTCCGAGGACAGTTCAACAATGCGCCTATAGATGTCCGGTTCTGCAGCGGGTATGACCACAATTACTTCGTTTAGATACTGCATGATGGCCATGGCATGTTCATGAAAGCCAAGCACGCCGTCAAGAAGACGAGACAACATCTGCGTGCACAACCTGGCAATCGTGATAGCTCTGACACTGGTCCAACTAGCAGGAGACCATTGGAGATCAGGTGGGTCCACAGAAAAATCCATATGCTCGGCTCGATGTTGCAATATGCGATAGAAAGCCTTCAATGAGAAATCAACATCGACTTGATTGAGCAACGGCCGCACGACTTCGTCGAGAAAGGAATCGTCCGCCGTTGTGCCATCCGTATCTATGAATGTGGATAGTTTGACGTCATGACCGTCTGCATATGAATCAAAATGGTTAATTGGCAAGGTTGACAAAAACAACTTGATCACGTACATATCTCGCGAGGACGAAAATGATTATCACAGATACTCAGCAGTGTGTCGACGCCACGGACCTCAGACAAATTGTTCAACTTGTGCCGTGTGGTCAAGAAGCGGTGATAGACTGCTCGGGCGGTTGGTGTGTCCGCCATTATACGGACTAGTTGCGAAAGGGACGCGATAAGGCGTTGGCAATGATCCACTCGATCGTCCACGGACGCGGCGGAAACTCCATCCAACAGCACGAGAGCATTTTGGCCCATCCAGATAGCCGTTTTGGAGTCAAGGTCACCCGGCGACCATTCATATCGGGGTGGAGAAGTCGAACGATCAACGTGGTGGACTCGATGCTCCAGGATGCCATAGAATGCATGTAGAGCAGACGTGATAGAGCCAGACCAAAGACAAGGCCAAATCACCGTCATGAGGATGGTGTCATCCATGATCATTCTGTCAGCCTCCACGAGCATCTCCAGTTGATATCCGTCGAGGCGTCTCGCAGCTTGGAACCGGACAGCAAAATCATCTAGTTCTTTCCAGTCTGCCAACTGCGTGGTCGCTTTGCAAATGATACGTGGGTATTCAAAGAATGAAGTTATCGCATGGTGTACCTTGAAGAAGAGTCGGGAGGCTGAAGCAATGAGCTCTCGTGGTGGCCATATCCTACCGAAAACCCACAGCAAGTAACGATACGTATTGCCGGGCCATCGCAGTACCAAGTACCACCACCAAGACTGTCGTGACTTGAAGGGACAACCCGGCACGAGGGCAGAAATGAACGGGGTACAGACAGAAATTGACAGCGACAAGACGACCAGAAGTATGATGACATGAGCAATCTGGGTGTTGAGGGTCCACAGGTACTTTACGAGACCCGCAAGGAATAGGACCAATGAGACCTGGAGGACGACAGGCAGGCTGTCGACGATGGCTTGCACGTGCCACCTGTGCAGACTGCGACGACGATAATACCAAACATCCACGCTGTGTCGGGTCATGGTGGCGGAGTGATTCATATGATGCTGTAACCACTGGGTGACTGATATTCCGACCACAGCTGCACCTAGGCTAACAACCAGCGCAGCTAACCACAGGGTGAGGATTGATATTATGACGGGAGATGCATCTTGTGTGGTGGCATAGAGCGGAACAATGAAAGCGGTGAGAACCGCGGAGAATAATGTGGACTATCAAACCAACATTAGTGACATGCGATATTTTTGCATCCACTTTGTGGACGTGGCCCATATCCAATACTCACAAACAGTAGCATATTATTAATCCCCTCCTTCCATTTAGTTACAATAGCTTCTTCATGTTCCCACACTACCTTCGCACAACTAGACCACGCGGCGACATTTGTGGATTCTATGCTTGCTGCAAAACGGTATCGAGGCTCTGTCCATAAATTAGGTGTGTGGGCGTCCTAAATCAACTCATCATCTTCAAAGCTCACCTGATGAATCATCCTGAAGAGAAGACTCAGACACTGCGACGGGCTGATCGACGCTGACGGTCTATACGCGCATCAAGCCATATTAGATTACGGAAACACAGGCGGCGTGTAAAACGTACTGTGGCGGTATGTTCCTTGTTGTTCCTTGTGTCCTGGTCATCCGGAGTAACTATTTTGATCATCTCTAGACGTGTACTATCTTCGGTGCCAGTTGGAAGAGTAGGCGCCGTCCCTGATGCTGTAGAATCAGCATCTGACGGTTTGGGGCGGTGTGAAGACCAGAGGGAGGGGAAACGCATAGAGGCTGGGATTCAGGAAAACGTGTGGTGTTGATGACTTTGGTTGTATTAGAGTAATGCTCGCCTGTGATGCTTTATACTGAGCTAAAACAAGCGCTACTGCGGAAGCTCGACCAGAACAGGCTGTCGCGAAGTCACCTCATTGAGCTTCATTAGGAACAAAAACATGTAGGAAGGCTTGTAAAAGAACAATGCTTACGGTTTTCGACTCATTAGAGTGTGTTGTTTGAGCCTAGCTTCTCAGCCACACGTCTACGGACCCACACACGCCCACAAATCCTTGCCGCATTTGATTCATGGCTATGCTGTCTGGTTGCACGACCAATAGCAACTGTGAGAAGAACGCTCGGTACATGTAAATTTTTGCAGCGCGAAGAGGGTGTGTCGTTGTCTGTAGTCAGATTGCTGGCTGACAATGACAGCGCTCGTCGAGAGATAGTATCGTGGGCGCTGCCATCTTCCTACTTCTCGACCATGCGTTTTGACTCATGTGATGGAACGTGCTGGTGTCGAAACATATGAGTTCGACAAGCGAATTGTGTACCTTTGCGTAGAGCGAGCGGCGCTCACCACCCAGATTGAGCGGGAATTCTTTGATTCTGGAGGGGCTCTCGCGCGATGATGCTGTTATTCCGCTTTCGGTGAAACGTAACTTATGATCACACTCACCTGTCAGTCGCAGCTAGCGCCCTCACAGGGCCTCGATGCAATCAACAGCACCCCATGCAAGTGTAGTGCTACACAGTATGGTTCAATGACATGGCACACTACGAGACAAGGTTTTGCAGGGTCTCGGAGAGGCTGTACAATGTTCCAAGGTATAACGCTGCGTGTTCATGGTAACATGGCAGTGCGCGGATGTAGATAACGCCGAGCCATCCGTAAGCACTCACGTACACGCTCCCGAAAGATACGACTCCTGTATGTGCGGGATATTTTCTAGCCTGTGAAGATTGATGCGATATTTGTATGTAATCAATGGGGTTCAATGACAACTCTGCAGAACGGATAAAGTATAGGCGCCATTGGTCGAGAAGCCTTGAATGAGCGTTGCTGAGGCACCACAATAGTGGGTGTGTCCCGAATGGAGAATTCTGCACAAAGATGGGGATCATCGTTGTCGATGCAGACACTATCAGCGAAACCACTACCAAGATCTTGATGATGCGAGCAACTGGGCCGTCGAGAGCACGCGCCACTTATGCAGACCGTGGTGCCGAAAGTACCAGATGCATAAGCTGTGGCGAGTGTGGGTGGTAATGCGAGCAGTATAGTGCAGCAGCCATTAATTCAAACTGAAGATAAGTACAACCAGCCATAGAACGACCGTTGAGACAATAGCGTCACGCACAGACGTAGCACCTTTCAATATCGTATACAGCAGCGATATTAAGGCTGTGATGACTGCAGAGAAGAACGCGCTGCAGAGAAGAACGCGCTGCAGAGAAGAACGCGCTGCAGAGAAGAACGCGGCCTATCAAGCAAGACATCAGCCGGGACAGGAAGCGGCGTTATGGGATCGTCGTAGGCTCACTGAGGGCTATGACACGGAAACGACATCGTCTCTCGCGATGAACCTACAGATACAAGCAGGATATTGATGCCTTCCTTCCACTCGGCTACTATCGCCCATGCACCTTCATTGACCGGCTCCGTGACGAAAGACGGTAGAAAGGATTCAGCTGGCCGCATGATAAGTACAATGACGCACATGTAATGATGAGGGCTTATTGCACCTGGTGAATGACGTCGAAGGCGTTGTCGGCAGTCATCTTCTCCGTTTCCGGTCATGCCATGGGCGCTATATCTACATACTAGTGGCGGTCCTAAGCTGACTGTTATCTGCAGGATAACGAGGCCTTTTTGATGACAGCACAATGAGCTCCTCAGGACAGATCGTGATCCGTGATCGCAGAAAGGGTGACATGTCTTCAGCACGATGGCTTTCACACCAACAGAATTCTGCGGCCTAAGTATCGGAACCCCCATGGAGTACTCGGTTTGAATTGATATAATCAGCATCGGCGTAAGCTCGGCCCACAAACTGGAAAGACGTGGAGGGCCATACGATTGGCAGGAGATAAAGCTGCAGAGACGTAGCAGTATTAATGAGCGGGTCGTAGTTGATAGTGTCCTGGCAATGGAGGCGACAATCATTCAGCATGAAGAAAAAGCAGCACCGGGAATACATACCTCTAATTTACTGAACACGGAGCTGTTCATCTGCCCCAACGTCTTTGTAGGGCAAGCGAGTGAAACTCTGGGCGTCAATGCGGTCGTACAAACTAAGATTAGCGTGGTCAGCTAACACGCACATAAGATATATACTTAGAAAAGAGTACGGTCGCAATCATCAAGACTCGAGCCCCACCGCGGGCGAGCGCGTTCTGGAGGGCATTCCTCTCAACGACACAAACCCGACGGTCAAGGGCGCGGACCAGAACCTTAGTCATATGGTAATCTGTCCATGTGCAAGGGATCAGCGAACACGGGGATTGCAAAGCGTTGCATCCAGCGGCGTAACTCTGCGTGTAGCAGTGCGTGGTCGAAGTCAGTCCCGAACCGCTTGGCATGAGGATCAGTCGCAGCGCGATGATGACGCCACGAGGTTGATTATATCAATACAAATCTAGACTACAGGCTCATCGCCTGGTAAATGCAGACACTGTGGAGTTGAAGCCGAAGCCGGCCCTCACGCCTTCTCTGGCCCCGGATTGCGGTTGTGCCGGTAGACGTATGTGTCTTCCGTGGGCGGGTTCGCCTTGAAGAGCCTGCCCAGGTGTTCGACTGGAGCGAAACACACTTGTGTTAGCTTCTGGTATAGAAATAAAAGGGGGTGGGAGAGCGTGAGAGGGACATACAGATCGGGTCAGAGTCAATGTGATCGAAGTGCTTGAGCGCCCACGACGTGCCCGCGGCCTGTTCGTCTCTCCTCCTCTGCCTCTGCTCATTCTGTCACATATCACATGTCATTATCATTTCACAGCTCGACTGCGCGCAACGCACCTCGATCTTGCTCTTCTCTCGACTCGCAGTCTCAAAGTCGCCGTCGCGGATGCCCTTCGCGACCCAGCGCCAGAGGCGGCGGCTCTCCCACTCGTCCATCTCCTCGACCGGCACCGTCGTCACCTCCTCCTTCGGCGTTGTCACGTCCGTGAAAAGCTCGCCCGTGCGCACATTCTTCGATGTCTCGTGCCACAAGCCCTCATATGTTTGCGACGCCTGGGTCGATCCTGGCCGCGACAGCGTCGCCTTGAATGTGTGCGATTTACCGGAGAAATAACCCTTGCCCTTGTACTCGATCTGGAGTGTGTATGCGTGCGTCAGACGAGCAGCGAACCAAAGTTGGGAGGAAAGACGTACAGTCGAGAGCCAGCCAGTCGAGCTCTGGATATAGCTTGTCTCACTCAGCTCGATGTACGGCGAGCCGTACCACAGGCCATCGATCCGCAGACGGGGCAGCGTGATCAAGAACTCTTCCTTCTCGCCATTTGGAAGGTTCACCGTGAGGATCGCGTGCCCAATTTGTTTCACGATAATGCTCCCGCCTGTGGAAGATTCGTAAACGTGCCTGATATAGTCACCTACAGATACGTACCGCTGAAGCTGGTCTTCTGTGCACTATGTCCTTGCAATGAGATGCCTTTCTGTGGGTTCTCTATGTAGTATGCTGTGATCGGCGGATGGTGCGAGACCTGCTCGACCACGAGGTTCGTCTGGCCACGACCGTTGACATCCGGCCAATAGCCGTAGAAAAGTCTGTTGAACATCTGAATATCGCAACAATGTGGATATTGTTTTGAACTTACTCGCCAAGGACAGGGTTGAGTGGTCTGTACAAGGGGGATGAACACGCTGGAAAAGTAAACCTTACAAAAGACGTACTTCTTCTCAGAACCGAGCTTCTCGTTCCGCGAGGTATATTGTCCTTTAAGAGTACTCTGAACACAAGACTTATTAGCGGGCCATACCAGACGTCTCAGGAATGCCGTACTATGAACCACTTAAGCACTAAAATCGACCGCTCCTCATTGCTTTGAGCGTCAGCGATAGCGGAGAACAGTTCTGGCCGTTCACACCAGTACGCTAGATTGATGGGATGAGCTCAAAAGTAATCATCCGAAATAACTGTGCCGCACCAGGGAATTCAGTGAGTGAAATGGGCGAAAGAATGAAGGGCGGGGCCGTCAACGAAGACAGATCGCCTGAGAAGGATGCAATGCTGCAATGAACCGCGTCAGCGATCCGTGAGAGATGGGGAAATGCCAGGGCGGCACGGTTACGAGACGCCCTGTCTAGGCTGAAGACTCGTAATGCCCATTAATATCCTCCGAACCTCGATCGAGGACGAGCATATGAGGACGGGAGTTCTCTGCTATGTTATGACGCACGTGGCCGGGACGGGCGATGCGGGACAAGAAACCGGCCGAAGACAGGCAACAGGAACTTACGACTTGAGGAACGTTGCCCAGCTGCTCTTCTGTGCTGAAGGCACGGCCTATGTGAGACACGACCACATTTGAAGAGAATGGAGACATGCAGGGAAGATCGTGAGGATCAGACGCGCTGCACGGCATACACACATTTGGAGGGACGAGTACGTGCCTCTCCCACATTCTCGTTGGGCGGGGTGTCTGCCATGCTGGCCGTTAGCCGTCGGGTGTATGCTTGGGGGATATTTGGCGGGCGAGAGTTGGGCGACAGAGGGTATGGGCGGGAATGAGCGCAGAGACAAGAGACGAAGACGAGTGGAACCTGAGCCGAGGGTGAGGGAGCACGGGCGCCTGACAGCGCGCCATCGGTTGACACTTCGTCACACGCGACGCGTCCACGTGCCTCCCTCCATATACCCGACCCACCTTCAGACCTCGACGCGTCTCCGCGTCTCGTCGCCATGCCTCCCGCATTGGCTTGGACCTTCGTATAGACGCAACATTTGGATTCGGTCCCGGTGGGATCATTCTTGGCGCGTGCAGAACCTGCGCACACGTATATAGAGAGGCCCTTCATCGACTGCTGTCACCAGCCTCTCTCATAAACGTTTCCAATCGCAACATGTACATTGCTCACAATAACATTCCCGCCGCTTCTAAAAAGGAACCCTCCAATCTCATTCTCGCCAATGCATCCCCCGACCATGAAGAAAGAAAGGCATAAATATTAGCTCGTATGCGTACGCGGCAGGCACCGTCGTCTACACAGTATAATACACGTCGGTCAAGATACAGCAAATGCGAACATCGCAGACGAGTAGCAGCGGTGGCGGCGACGGGGCTATATACTAGTAACTAAGGCGGGTGGCAGCCATACACGGGATACGAATAGTACACGGACACAGACACAGACGAGCGAGAAGGAACGAAACGAGAAGACTACGAATCATGCAGCTTTTAGAGCCGGCACACCGGCACCAGGGTCAGACAATCACGAGCAGGACATAGAATCTAGGAGCGGCCAAGAGGAGTGACTTGATGGTATATGCTGGCCGATCACTCGTCGTCATCGTCGCCGCTACCGCTGTCGACCTTCTTGCCCTGCAGCATGTAGCAAGCTGTCAGCCACTAGAGAGCGCGACACATGTATACGGTACGCACGTCATATTCCGTTTTCTCCTGTTCAGCTCTTGTCTTGTCTCTTGCGGCTTGCTCGATGTAGGGCTGAATGCGCGCATATAGTCAGCCACACCGCGCACCCATGAACGCAGACACCACGCACCTTCTTCTCGGACTCATCGAGCTCCTTCCACTTTGCGCCGAGGAGCTTGCCGATTTCACCTGCACACATACAAATGCAGTTAGCATCAGTATGTACGTACCAAACACCGCCACCATCGATAACGCGCACGCCCGACGGCGGCGGGCCTCGCACTCACCGAAACCTGCGTCGGGGTTCTCTGCCTTGATGCGCTCACGCCAGTCTTGAGAGAAGAACATGTACGCAGACAGCGCACGCTTCGGGGCCTTCGGGTCCTTCTTGCCTTTGGCCTTCGGGGCCTTCTCGGCCTTATCCGCCGCCCGGCGCTGCATCGCATACATCGCGCACGCGAAAACAGGCAAGAGAGGCGCATACATCCATCAGCGCGAGCTTTTAGGCATATATGCAGCGAAAACACGCACTCTGGTAGATTTCGTGGTTTCTTTAGGCATCTGCACAGCTTTAGACACGTCAGCAGCATATTCGACACGTCCCCGACGCATGAGGCCACGCAAAAACCAGCCGTGGCCACAGGGAACGCGCGCGCGTGCACGCGTCGCGACGCGCCGCACGCCCCCCGCATACACGCTCTGTACGCTCCCGCCGCTGCGCACGACGACGGCGGCGCATCGGATGGGCATCAGATAACACCTAGCACGCCTATGAACGCACCTTGGAAGTGTAGAAGTGGAGGGATGAAAAGAGAGGCAAGTGTGGTTGCAGGCAGGGGCAGTAGGAGTTAGGCGCAGGCACAGTACGGTACTGGCTACACTGGCTGGGCTGCTGGCTGGTGGGAGGGCTGCCTTGGTGGGCGCAGGCTCACCGCAGGGTATCCATTCAACAGGTTATGTAAGCCTCACGTGACTGTGACGTCCGCGCACAGACCATGCAGGGATCCGGCCCGGGTTGCCACAACGAGGATTTTTCGGCCAGTCCCGGACAAGTCGCCCTCCGGAGTCTTATCCGGATCGAGAAGTATCATGATATGCGTGTGTGCACTTTCGTTGGTGAGAGCTTGCACTACTAGTACTTAGTACTGCAATTAACATTGAAGTCGAGTTTTTGTAGACAACCACGAAAGGTGAGCGTTTACTTAACATCACGAAATGCTAGCCCACCTGATCCGTTACGGCATACTATGAATGTGTGCGCACTTTTGTAGATCTTGTAAGGTGTCTGATAGGGCTACTCTGAAGTCTATAGCCCAACACCCAAAACTTGTGTACGGCGAAAGCATAGCTGTAGAGGTAAGGAGCAATGAAGGAGCACAAGCAATTGAGAGAGAGGTGCACCAACACATATATGTGCAAGAAGATGCATGAAGACGTTTCAAAATCGAAGTGGAATGGCAAAGGTGAATGTTCGCGACATCATAGAACAAGCAGACATCGAATGTAAACGACAGGCATGATGCTGAGAAGCGGCAAGCGCTGGCAGGCACATCGACATAGTAAGCTAGGAGAATTACATACGGTGCTGATTCCTACTACTGATCTATTATGTTTCGTCGTTGGAGCTGCAGTAAGTTCTATGCGTTATCTGGCTTCTCACGGGTTTACGATGCTTTCGGGCGAAGAACTGCCGAACCATTGCAATCAGCCTTTGGATGCGTATGCCTCCGGACCTCTGCCATACAGGTTACGACTCGGAGTGCATTTTACTTGTACCTGGGTATGTTTTCGCCTTCACTAAAGTAAGGAGCGGAACTCATGTTGCCGCGGTCCGCGGCCCGCCACAGTACCGGCGCTACTGTGTTGAGTGACAAATATTCACGTGGCTTAGCCGAGATATTTTTGTCAAGCTCGCTGTGGATCCCCAGGCTTCCAGACTTCACATTGGGGATGGCAGCCACAGTCATGCTGTTAATTGTTCTCTATAAACATTCTTAGTGGTCATGGCAATGCTGTTGAGGCGCCAAAAGGATAGCCTTGTCCTTGCTTATCTCGATGCCAGGGACCTCACGTAAGATGTGGGCAACTGTGTATCCAAGTTTGCTTGTGATCAGCTGCAATATTGATGCGGCTGGCGCTTTGAGCTATTATGCATACGATCTCAGCTGATCCGCGGGAGGCCAGGTGACTTTTTAAAATAAATGTGAGTATCTCGCCGGGGATACCATATCTGCTAACTCAATGTGGCATTGTAATTTATAGGCACCTTAGGTCAAGGGGCGCACCTGTCAGACATCCTTCCATACGGAACCAAAGTTAGCCTGGTTGCCCGAGGGGTCCATGTAGGCGGCCACAAGCGTGGACAATAGGCCTTCATGTAGGGCGAAGTTGCCAGCCATGACAGCGTTGATGTTGCGCCCTTGTACCGAGTCTCGTGGCCGAAGTCGACCGATGTCACTGGAGCTTCTTACAGAACAACGGCAACGACCCTTCCGTATGTATAAAAGAGATCATCCGTGTCGAATGTCTGTCCATACTTGAGCAGGCTCTCCAGTCCAGATCATCGCCGCCTATTGCGACACTTCAATCACCGGTCTCATCAATTCTATACCCACTTCCAACCACGCGTTCCAGCACCCACTATGTATCGAGAGCTCTCCAATCAACCTCATCAGCATTCACGCGCTGCAAGTTCTGTTACCCTACACAGCCTACAGCACGACCCTCTGGCAGGCCAGAGATCACATTCAGCACAATCTAGTTTCACTAATCCAAATGAGCTGCAGATTCCGTGTCTGCCATCGCCTTCTACAGATGACAATCCTTCAATATCAGTATGTTCCTTGTGTATCCACTATCGATAAGTGTCTGAGCCTCCGTAATCCGCAGCAATGTCATGGATTCCCGGGGCAGCCTAATCAACCTGAGGTCGCTATACATATCACTGTAGGTGGCCATGTCTTATAGGATGCAACGTTCGTTTATCTTCATCGTAGCCGGTTGATGACCAAGTCAACGAGGTACTCTTGAAGGGTTCTTATGCTCAGAGCACTTCACCGAAGTCAACGCCATCAAGGTCCCCTACTGGAGATTCGAAGGTATGAGGACTGCTGGTGTGCTCATTAGGTATTGACATTCGGCACACCCTCTACAGGAGACCGAAGTTATCTCAGTCCCGTCCGCAACGGCGATACACAAAGAACATGCTCGTGGGGTCTGGGCTCACGAGAGGGACATGGTGAGGAGATGGAAGGACGAAATTGATTCACAACTGTTGATGGTGGGCACGCTCACGGTCCGTTCAACCTCGCGCCGGACACTTCGCTCATTGTTATGAAGGCCGGCCTTTTCTCTACGGTCATTACCGCCTTCAATGTCGAATATTACCGCACGCTCAAGCCTTCCGCCGACATCTCCGATGTCATCCAACAACTATCGGAACAGATGAGCAATTTCACATCCAATTCGACCGAAGCCTCGACCGCTGCTCAGTCAATCCAGAAAGCGCCTACATTATCTGCAACCTGCATCAACGCGTTCTGGTTCTCCTCGCTCGTGCTCACCCTTGCGACAGGCTCCATCGGTATCCTCGTCAAGCAGTGGCTAAACAACTACACTGACCACATCCCTGCGTTGCCGAACAAGAGCGTACTTACCTGGCATGAGCGCTCCACGGGCCTTGCTAAGTGGCGCGTCGGCCGTATCATCGCCATCCTTCCCGTGCTCCTGCAGATCGCAATCGCGCTCTTCCTCGTCGGACTCGTGCAGCTATTGTGGACGCTGAGCGCCGCCGTGTTCGGCATTGTGTTCGCGCTCGTTGCCGCGCTCCTCCTGTTCTCCATTTCCTCCGCTGTCATCCCATCCATCATGTCTGATTGCCCGTATCGATCGCCGCAGGCGTGGCTATTGTTTGCTCTTGTGCGGCGGCCGTTCATGTCGGAGCGTCCCACGGGATGGGGAGATCTCGAAGACTTGAGACTACAGTGTGCCGAGGACGATAATAGGTACACGAAGGCGTTGCATAATGCTCGGGAGGTCATATCAAGCACGACAGTCTTGTCCGCGACTAATACCATCAGCACCTAGTATAATAGCGTAGTACCGTAGTCATCTCGCTGCTCTGGAAATACTTAGCTGTGTATCTAACCATCAACGCTCACATCCCCATATACGCAGTACTCGGTTCCCCTCGGACCTACTGCAACGTGTCTTCTATTGTGTCAGGCCTTGTCAGGCGCGCCTCGATAAATGTATCATGGGCCGCAATCAAATGACGACCAATGAGCATTTGAACTATATGTGATGACTACAATTATACCAATACATGCGAACTGGTCCTACAAAAGCATCGACTCTAGACATTGCGATATTCGAAAGCGGGGCTGCCTGGTTCCGCACTCTCTATGATAAGTTTACTGCTGGCTTCCGTGAGTGTGGCCTTCGCGTCACTAGCCAGCATGATCTCGGCATCGACCAGATTCAAGGTCTTTTTCAGGTAGGGCAAAATCTCCGCGAGTACCTGCGTTTCAGAGAACGGAAGAGTCCGCTTGAACGCGGTCTCAGCGCCAAATTGTGCTATTCTCCGCTGTGAGGGGTTGAGCTCGTCAATCAACGCATACCGTATCGAACGATAAGCATCACGAACCTTGAAGGCCTGTACAAAGGGCATTGCACGCTTGTCCTTGATCAGTCCCCGCTGCGTGAGCAGCTCGCGCACTTTCGCATCGTCCACCTTATCCGCCTCCGGTGCGTATGACTCCTTGACGGTCTGCACGCACTGGTCCTGCCACTCGGGGAACGTTGTAGCAATATATATGCGGACGGCGCGAGGTTTCGTCGGGTCGTACGATGCCTGCCCCTGCTTGCCCTTGTTTATCTTCTTGAGCAACGTGAGCTCGGCGTCACGCATAGTCTTGATCGTCCCCCGCATGTAGACACCGGCATCGATGATGGACTGATCGGCAGGGCGGGACGTGGGCCAGCGAGCTAGGTGTATGGACTTGGGTTCCTTAAGAATTGTTGCCCAGACATGCTCGGAGAAATGAGGTGCGACAGGGGAAATGAGAATAACCGCAACCCGGATCCACCACTCGACGAGCTCAGCGTGCATGCCGACGTCGGAGGTGACCTCGCGGTACCAATCGCGAGCTGTTTGGAGCTCGTAGAATCCATATTTCAGGGCGTCCTTGTACTCCATTCTGAAAGAGTATATTAGCTTAGATATCATGGGACGCCGGTAGGAGTACTAACGCTTGGTAGTAGTTCCGCGTGGAGTTGATCAAGCCGAAGACTTCTTCCTCGAAGACCCGGTCGTGGTAATTGCGCGCACCAGTTCGCAACTTTGCGTGATCTTGCGTCATTTCCTGGAGGTCGGGTTGAGCGAAAACAATCAAGCGATTGACCTCATGTTCCTACCTCGCACCACGATATCAGCGTATGCAGACGCAAGATATTGGCATTGGCAGTCTTCTCGTCAAAATTTGCATCCTCAATACCGTCTCCTGCATCCGCAAGGCAGAGTCGAGCAGCATCAGCGCCGAACTTCTCGACGCACTGGCGCATCGTCATTGAGTTGCCCTTGCTCTTCGACATCTTTTGTCCGTTCACCATCAGGTGACCGTTGGTGCGAACACTGAGAGGCCATTTCTTCTCAGGGAACAAGGCAGTATGGACGTATATGAGGAAGGTCAGGTTGTTTGGGATGAGGTCCTTGCCAGAGGATCGGACATCAAAGGGATAGAAGTAATCGTATTCGCGTTTCATGGTGTCGATTTTCTCCTTGGGCACTGTCGCCGACTCCGGCCACGGGCCGTCCCGGAAAAGGTACTCCCAGATCTCGTCAGTCATCTCTTCGGGGGCGATATCAAGTTGACCACGCTTGCTACCATCGATGTTTCCTGTGAACTCGTAAGTCGCGACTTCCGTGGAGGGGGGGTCGACGCACCTTGCAGCAAGTGTGCGATTGTGTAGTATGCCATATAGATAGTTGAGTCACTGAGAGACTCGACCAAGAACGTCGGGTCCCAGGGGAGCTTGGAACCGAGACCATACGTGCGTGCGCATGCCCACTGGTTGAGCCACGCTAGCACGCCTTCGAACGCGTTCCGTGTCTCCTGGTGATAGGTCTCCATTCGCGCCAACGCTCTACCGTCCCATGCATCAACATCGATGTTTGCGGGAACCTCAATGTAAGCACTTACTTCTCAGCCTCCGCTCGCCAGACAGGCTCGCCGTAGTCCAGGTACCACTGGTCCATCAGAGCGACAACGCACTCGTCCGAGCTGCGCGAGATGACAAGTCCCTCCGGTTCTGCATACGGGAACGCAAGGCCCTTCTCAATCATGCTGTCGCGCACCTTCGGCTTCGCTTCCTGCACCGACAGGCCCTTGAACTCGCCGATGAGCATAGTGCCGTTATAGAAGCCCTCCTTGTACGCGATCTCCTTGGCCTCCGCGAGCTGCTTTATGTCCTTCTGCGACTGGATCTTGAACTGCTTTACCACCGCTGGCGCGATCATCTCGCCGTACGTAGGCGTTGAGATCACCGGGATAGGATCATGGGCTGCCCATTCAGGCTTGATCTTGTAGAACTCGGCCTTCTTACGCAAGTCGGTAAGAGTCTGATAGTCGTCTGGCGAATCTGATGGGACGGAGGTCACGACGCCAGTTCCCTATACATCTTTGTGAGCGGTGGACAGGGCGAAAGCATCATACTGCGTACCTTCGTCGCAAGCACGTTGTCCATAGGGAGAACATACACCTCCGGGTTCACAGAGAATGGTGCCTTGATCTTCGTTCCAACGAGGGCAGAACCTTCGATCTCGTGCAGCTGGTGAATCTGACCGCGAACGGCGGTGGTACCCTGGAATGACATGTTGCGCGCCGATCTGTGAGTGCACACAAATGCCTCCTTGTCGTTGATGGCAAACACGCCATACTTAATGGCTGTGCCAACAAAGCAGTTCGTCTGTCCGTACCTGCGCCACGTTAGCCGGACCAAAGACGCACATAAACGACGCGACCTACATCGTCTCTGGCCGCAGGGTTGCAGCAACCAAGAAGACCTTCCGATTGCCCACTTTGTCCGCGATCTCCTTCGCCGCCGCCTCGCTCCAGTTCACGACTTCCATCTTGATGCCCGTGTACTCCTGGGGCCCAAGCGCCTCTCCCTCCGATCGATCGTGGTCCATGCATGGCTGGCCGTCCTTCGGGCTGTAGATCGTGTACCGCTCGCCGAACTTGATCTTCCCTAGCGCGTACAACTTATTCACCTGCCAACGCACAAACGCGTCATAGTACGGATTGGCATCCGTGGTGATGAACGAGCGCCGCCAGTCTATCCGCGAGCCGAATGCATCGTTGTCTGCCTGGGAGGAGTGATAAGACGACAGCAATCGTGACGTGCAGACGCGCTCACCATGCAAATAGGCGGGAAGTACTTGAGCCAGTAGTAAGGGTCCGCGAAATTCTTGATCTCGGAGCGCTCGATGCCCATCGACTCCATGATCTGGAACTGGTATTGCAAGCCGGTGGCCTTCGCTGCAACTTTGCCCTTCTTGGCCTTGTCCACGGCCTTTGGCTGCTCGGTAGAAGAGGACGCCGCTGGCGCAGGAGCCTCGTCTTCCGCCATGAAGCCCTGGAATTCAGGGCCGAACATCTCAATCTCCCGTTGAATTTTGTCCGAGGCGGCCTACTGACAGCTCAGAGTATGCCCGGTGGCGAGGTACAAATACTCACCTTGATCGGCATGCCCGTACAGTGAAATGCCAATGGGAAAAGCACGCGCTTTCCGAGGAGACGATGGAATCCAGCAGCAAACTCGATTTTTGAAATGGAGAAGGCATGTCCAAGATGCAGCGAGCCGTTCATGTAGGGGTACGGAAAGTTGCCGAACCACTTAGGGAACTTTTCATTGATTTCCGCAGGAGAGAGCCCAGCAGTCTCCTCTGGCGTCGGTGCATTGGCCTCGAACAAATGCTCCGCGGCCCATCGCTCCTGGTACTTCTTCTCGAGAGCGACGAGCTGGTCGCGCTTGGCGGTCTGCCCAAGCTCAATCGTGTTTGCAGATGCCATAGTGTAGAATCGACTCAGGAGTCGTGTGGGACGTGCAGCACGTCGCCAGATGGAAAGAATGATGGCCAAGGTGGATAATGCAGCGTATAATCCACTTTTCTCTAATGAAATCGATGTCAGTTCGAGTCATGCGACAGCGCTGGACGCCTTATCAGGGAAGTGTACTTTGATAAGATTGGCGCGGGAGTCGATCGCTAGATAACCGCCAACCATCTCAATCGACTTTCAATAATGACAAATGCAATGCTTGAAGTAGAGGGGTGTGTACTACATGCATGTTTGCATTTTGCTTGGTGTGGCGCTCAATGGCATATAATGTGCACTTATTTCCAATGGGTATCTGCCAGTGGGTTAACAGGCACAGGCCAGTGATGGAGGACAACACACCGCAGTCTGTTGCCAGGATTTTTGTGATATCAATGTCTTAGGTTCAGCATGGATGAATACACTCTTCATTACTAAAGCCACATCTTACCTTGACATGGTGTGCTGGATTCCTCTTGCCTCCAAAAGATTAATTTCAGACAAAGGTCCGAGTCAGTTTAAGCACAATCAAGGAGAAGGTCATTTTGAGCCTGATTGTTCCTTCATTTAACTCATTCTCTGTTCCAAGACAGGATTAAGGCGACTCAGGAGATGCGTGCTCTTAATGACAACTTGCTAGAGGTAGTGTATAAAGACAACAGTCGCAAAACTATGATAGAGGGTTCCATATGAATACCTTCACTCTGAGGCATTGTGTACACGAAACATTCAAATATAACACGGTTTGAGAATAATATGTGTGCACAGTAGCTGTTATAATCGAGACAAATGGCTAGATGCGCGGGTTAGAGGGCAAAATGGTTCTTGTATTTTGCAGCGCGTACGCATTAGCGGGCACGTGATCGCGACGCCACACGTGATCATATATATCCGCGTCGCGCTCCGCGTCGTTCGCTTCCTCCCACATCATTGCCCCGCGATACACCCTTTGCAGCGCCCTGTTCCCAACCACCCTCTATTTGAAGTTCCTTTTTCAGATAAATGACTGCTACTAAGAAGAACGGTAAATAAGAGCTTCCACTTCGTTGCCTATCAATTCACAGAATCAGCCACAGTGTTTGTTCATTCTGCACCAGTACCTCTCGGTAAGCCTCTCACAGTAATTTCAGGTTCTACATGCGTTTGAATACTCCCCGTAGATGAGGACACGGACTCTGATTTTAATCCTGGTAAAATCGCCCTTAATGCACCGAAAAGGGGTAGAAAACAGAGAAGTCCATCCATGAGACAAGCTTCACCACCGCATCGGAAAACGAACAGGAGAAAAGTCATTGCGCGCGATTCTGAGAAAAAGGGTATATCATAATTCCCTACGGCTATTGTCATGCAGCCTCATTCCTGTCTTCTCGACTTCTATAGGCACAAAGCGAGTCGGCAGTGGCTCACAGCCACAGCGGCAGAATCCACTGCTGGAATATTTCAGTGCGGATGATCTATACGTTTTTCGGACTTATTGATAGATGTCTGTGTATAGATGACCTCGGTCTGGAGTCAGCATCTGAGAACGAAGACGAAGCAGACAACGAAGAGGAACCTGACGACGAAATAGAAAGTGATAAGGAGGTCCAAGAAGATAATTTGGATCCAATGGAGTTGCAGACACTTAGTTCTGTGATGAAGCCCACTGCATATAATCCTCAGAGTCGAGCATCTCAGAGGGACAAAGACACGACTAATTCTGTGGCAGGTGCGGCACATTATAATGACGTCTTGACCGATCTCACCTTTTTATGGGGATGCAGAATCAGAAACCGAAACTGAAACCGATGCCGAAATCGCGAGCTCATCAAATCCATCTTCGAAACGTAAATCGCCTGACCATATAGACGAGTGTGGCGCACCACCTAAGAAGAAAGTTAGAGCGGAATACTCTCAAGACGAATCAATCACGGAATCAGAATCTGATGTTGACCCCGTGTCAACACATACGACTCGTCCTGCCCCTCAACATCTGCAACCTAGTTGTATGTACCTGATCGTCGCTGTCCTGACCAAGTACTCACGGAGCTAGCATTGTAGTGAACAAACCAGATCAGACGTCATTTGACTCTGGATCTGAGACTGAATCAGATAGTGAAGCTGAAGAATTGGCGAACAAGGTCAAGCAACTCACCAGGGAAAATATTCGAAATGTGCAGCTGATGGTTCCTCTCATATAGTTCTTGCAGCCACGACCTGCATTCCCTTTGAAACCGGATCAACCTTCGCTAGGTCCGCTGATCCTAGATGACTCGCATAAGGTCCCGGGACGAATAAACACATTCTTAAGAGAATATCAGCGCGACGGCATCCGGTTCTTTTGGGAGAGATATAAAGATGGGCGCGGGGGTGTCTTGGGTGACGACATGGGTCTAGTAAGTTCTTCCCGATGCCCTTCTTGCCACAACCGCTGACCTCTACGTCTAGGGTGAGACATCCTATTACCCGCTTATGCCTTCAACTACAATTTGTTTTTTAGGGAAAACTATTCAGGTCATATCGTTTTTGTCTGCTATCATGCAGAAAAGCGGCAATGTTAACGACCTAAATCGCCGGAGAAAGCATGTTTCTCAGTTGCAGGACAGACCAGAATGGCAGAACGATCGCCTCTTACCTCCAGCTAACCAGACATGGCCGACATGCCTCATCATCGCACCGAGTTCTGTTGTAGGCAATTGGGAAAGGGAGTTTGAGACGGTACGCAAACTCGATGTCCCATAGCGCTAGGGATTGATGATTCCGTATAGTGGGGCTACTTCGAGGTTGGCATGTATACAGGGCCCCCGAAAGAGCGCGCTGGCGTATTGAATGATTTCAAGATGGGTAGACTTGACGTTGGTAAGTTTCAGGTCTATTTTTCATCTCTACCTACTTGAGGCATGTTTGGTAGTTTTGACGTCCTTCGAGACCGCTCGGAAGGATATATCCCTTTTGGACGATTTGGCATGGACGTGCGTTATTGTGGACGAGGTACACAGGGTCAAGAACCCGCGTGCAGCAGTTGCCATGGCATTCAACCAATTTGCATGCACAGTGCGATTTGGTCTCACTGGTACAGGTGAGCCGTATAGTTCTGGCTCTGCTTTCGACATTACGGACTTTTGATGACAGCCATACAAAACTCGTTTGCTGAGTTTTGGACTATATTGGACTGGACCAATCCGGGAAGTGTGGGCACAAAACGGCAATGGGATGGCTATGTTTCACGGCCCTTGACAATTGGACAGAGCAAATCTGCTGCCCACGAACAGCGCACGAAGGCCATTGTAAGAGTTTGCGATTGACGCAGAAACCTGTTTGCTGAAGTCTCTTGTAGCTAGTAGCACAGATCCTCAAAGAGAAGTTGCTACCAAAATTCTTCCTTCGAAGGTTCGTTTCTCCCTTGCTGAAGCGATAAGAAACGCTTGCCTCATCTAAAACAGGACAAAGGACATCATCAAGAACCAGGTCTGTCTTTCTTCTCCATGTTCACCATATCCGCGCGACTTACTCGCATTTTCCCAGCTGCCTGGAAAGGACGATCAAGTGGTCTTCTGTCCTTTGACGCCCAAACAAATCGAGGTGTATAAACGCATCCTCGCAATAGAATCGGTCCAGAATATGATCCGTAAGGATGAGTTATGTGACTGCGGATCCAAGAAGCAGTGAGGTCTTCATCTAATTATATCGCTAAGTAAAGATGACTGAGCACACTGATTGATCAAACAGGCGGAGCAAGTGCTGCCACTCGTTCAATAAGGGGGACTTGTTTAGATACTTGACGACGCTGATCAAAATATCGAACCATCTTGCTCTGATTCTGCCATGTAAGCCAATTCGCAAATCGTGTCGCTGTGGCTAAGCATCCTCCACTAGCGCCCTCGGACTCTCCTGAGCAGGTAATGTTAAATTTTTTGTTCCTTTCCGAAATGCGGCATTGAGTATCTCTACAGACCGCGAGAAATCGAGAATTATCTCGTGTGGCATTCGGCAGCGAGACCATTCCTAAATACGGCCCCGCGATGCTCGTGCCGAGGTTTTGTGGTAAATGGATGGTCAGTGCTCACCATTCATGTAGACTCAGTTGGTAGTGGGCTAACATCAAATGTTCAAGGTTCTGGAATCCCTCCTCGCCGATTGGAGCAAGGATGCATCAAACAAAGTCCTCATTTTCACCAAATCTGTGAAGCTGCTGGAAATGCTTGAATTCCATCTGAGATCACGAAGTACGCCTCAACAAGTTTTTTTGTTCTACATATAGCTGATGTTTATCCAGATCTGGGCTTCGTCAAACTGGATGGCTCTACAAAAGCTCAAGATCGTCAGTAGCTCACTGTGGTGTTCGATATGCCTACATGACAAGCCTTGCCATTTTCTTTCTAGGCATGCCTCTGATCGACAAATTCCACGATGACCCTGACGTCTTCGTGTTTTTGATCTCGACAATGGCTGGGGGAACGGGCCTAAATCTTACCGGCGCCAACAAAGTCGTAATTCTCGGTGTGTGATCAAATTCAGATTACTCACATGCATTTACCAATATCTCATGAGCAGATCCGAATTGGAGTAAGCCACTTCCGCCACTTCCCTCGCCACCTGACCTGTATTCCTGACGGCTATCTTAGACCCTGCTCATGACTTGCAAGCTATTGACCGCGCCTACCGTTTTGGCCAGACTCGTGATGTCTCCGTCTTCCGACTGCTGGGGGCAGGGTCAATCGAAGAACTTATATATGCTCGTCAAGTTTACAAGCAACAGCAGATGCAAGTGGGATACAACGCGAGTTTCCAGACAAGGTATGCTAACAAGTTCTTACACTCGAGGAACATATTCGCATTGGTCATAAGGTATTTCGAAGGTGTCCAAGGAGAGAAGACAAAACAAGGGGAACTATTCGGAATCAAAAATATATTCACTTTGCACGAGGACACACTGGCGACAAAGCAGGCTGTGAGCTTCGATGTACTTGTCACGATGGTCAGACACTTATCCTCACTATCAGGTCGAGCGGGCCATTCTCTCAGACTTCAATTGGGCTCTGGCGAATATGGACGCTAAGAAGAGGAGATCAGATGGTAAGGCGACGCGAGAGTCAGAAGTTGCCCACAAGGACAGCGTGAGTACATAACACTCTTGATCAACAGCGATTTTTCACAAATGTATGCGATTAGGACAACATGAACGGCCTAGATTCCCTCCTCTTCGACGACAGTAAGTGTCACGAGCGTATATGTCTTTCTCCTTCTAAATCACGAGTAGGTATACCGAAGGTCGAGCACAAGGTCAATGACATCCAGAAAGTACTAAACGACATTGGAGTGCGGTATACTCATCGGAACGAGGATCTTATCGCCGAGAGTGCAATAGAGGGAAAAAAATTCCAAACAACCATGGAGGTATACACTTTTGTTGTTTGGTTCTGTCTGCTTTCCTAAATTCCGATACAGGTGAAAAAGCGAGAAAAGAAGGAACGCAAGAGGAAGATGGCTCAAGACGACCAAGCTGCGAAGCAGCCGATCGAACCATGGCCTCCTGTGAGGCGACGCCACCAGCCCAAACTAACTGCGGAGGAGAGGTATGCCCAATGTCTGTCCCATATAGGACACGCCCATGACCGAAGATGCACAGGTTGAAAGCAAGGCAGACGTCTATGGTTGAATTGGGACATATCGCTGGTCCCCAACAGCTACAATCATTCCTGGAGTCAAAATTGTACGTTATATCACTTTCGTCCGACTCCTGATTGAACTCAATTACTATATCAGCATGAAATGGACGATCGAAAAGCAACAACAATTCATGGCGGAACTAGACGCACATCATGCAACAAGGAATCGTACCAAGCCGACATGAGCACAGGCATTGCGGAGTGCGAGTGTGAGTGGCGCTAGCACAATATATGCCCGCTTGATATTTCAGAGTAATACCCCGTGTTCTCAATACCCATAGAGTCTGTAACATTATTGTTATTTCCTTCGTTCAAACATGTATTGCGTGGGGTTGCTGATGCGTAGCAGTTAATACAATCCAGTAATTAATGTACAGCATGCATACAAAACGTCCGAGTGTCGTCAGTAGCGTCCATCAAATCCTTCTCCCCACTGACCCATGCCCATACCCATGCCCATGCCCATACCGTTCATGCCCGGACCCATCATGTTCCCTCCCATGCCCATGTTCCCTGCCATCCCATTCATACCCATCATGCCTTCTCTCGCCATCCCGCCATCCCACATGCCCGCCCCCGGGTCGACAAAGTGCCCATCTCCTCCACCCATCCAACCCATGCTCATGCCGCCCTGGGGCACCTGGTGCATGCCTTGCATCTGTTGCATCTGCTGCATGCCACCGCCATCGAACCCGCCGAACCCGAGCCCTTGCTGCTGCCCCATGCCTAGCCCCATCGCGTTCATTCCTGGCATCCCACCCATGTTCATGCCCATGCCCATCTCGGGCCAGCCCATCATGCTCATGTCACCCCCACCCATATTCTGGCCCATCCCGCCCATCGCCATCACAGGCTGCATCATCATGCGGTTCGGGCCCGCGAACCCGCCGCGCGCCCCGTTCTGCATGTTCGCGGGCGGCCCACCCATGGGCATTGCGAGGGGCACAGTGCCGGGCAGAGGCGACGAAACGCTGGGCGCGCCACCGCCCATACCAGCATTCGTGTTCCCTGAGCCGCCGCGCACGGGTGACTTTGGACGGAGCGCGTCGATTTCTAGCTCAGGGCCGGGGGTCAGCACGGGACAGGCTCAGACGGGCAGGCGACACGACATACCCGGTGTCATCGGGACTACGGGCTTCCCGCCATTCGAGACCTCCCTGGTCCCGCTCTCCCAGGATTCGCGGTTCCAGAGCGTCGCAAATTCTTGCTGCTCCGAGGTGCCATCAGCGTCAACCGACATGCCCTGCTCGATCCGTTCTTCCTCCCCCTCGGCTAGCGCTGTCACCCAACCGCGACGTAATGTGCGCGCGCGTCCAAATATTTCCAGCCGCCGTAGCCCCAAGCAGAAATTTTCTATGAGAGTATACATCTCTGGCGGCTTTAGCGTAGGATCTGAGGCGTCTCCTTCCCAGATCATTACGTCCGTATCTAAAGTTCTGATGAGCCTCAACGGTCAGCAGACGGGGGACAATACGCACCGACGTTACAATGCACGAACCAGCTATCGGTAGAGCGACGTACTGTCCCCCGTATACCCATCAGGCAGTGCTGTTTTGTTCGTGTCAGCAATGAGGTCGTTGGTGGGTCTGTCTGGACGTGCAAACATCAGTGAATGCGTCAAAGTGGGCACGATGATCGGACGTACTCCAGGACCGCGATTGCTGTTATGATTTGTCTTCACCCATACAATATCTTCGCACCGCCTGAAGCCCCATCTGGCCATGACTTCCCTACCACGCTCGAGACCCTCGCCAGCCCCGCTCCCAACCCACATGAATACGAATGACGGGTCGGCCGCAAGGGTAGGTATCGGAAGTTCTTGTAGGTGATCCCACGTGAATGATGAGGAGAACGGCGGGTCAATGAGGATCACGTCAAATTTGGACGGATGAATGGAGGACAATTGGGAGAATGGCAGGTACGTCGGAGGGAGAGCATGAGATGCAACTGACGCCTTCTTTAGAGCCAGCAGGCGCTGCTGCTTCGGATATCTACGCCAAGGACCCTGTGTTAGAGGGGTGAAACACGATTAAATTGCATGCCGAGAGAATGACATACTCCTCAAATCGGTGTTCAGGGTCTGCACCAAGTACCCAATTCTGTGGCCATTCCCCTCCGTCCACGTAGCGTTGGGAATAGTCATTGCGGATGGTCTCTTCCTCAGGGACATAGTTGTTGTACCGTAGCGCGCGTGCGCGCTTCGCGGGAGGGAGCTCCTGACGAGCAACTTTAAGTTTTGGAGGCAGTTGAGGTGAGGAAGGAGGAGACGACAGCGGAGAACGTGGGGGAGACGGAATCAAGGGTAGTTTGATGAGGCCATACGTAGGAGACGGGAGGGTTCTGAGTTGTCTCCGATGTTGTTTCTGAGCGGAGCGGACGCGAGAAACAAGAGCCGAATGTGCGGCCAAGAGCTCATTCGCAGACGCAATGCACTCGCATGCGCTCGCAGACATTATTAGCTTTTGACAACGCTTATTGAATACGACTTTCAATTCCAGGCATGCAACCCTGTGATAGACCAGATGTAACGCAGCACAGCGTGTACTGGGTGTCAGTGATTTGAAGGCCGCTTTCAGAATAAGAGTATACAGAAAGCCAGTAAACCTGTCCTGAGCCAGACAACAGGAGGACGGAGAGGACAAGGACGAGGAGAGCGCAAAGCGCCCATTGACCGCATTCAAATTGAATCACGTGGAAGATCCAAAACCCGATCTCAAGGTTCTGCATTTTCCGTGAATCCTTCTGCATAGATTGGTACAGAGCACATACGCTGCGTTCACCCTTGGCTACCTCCGCTTCAAAATAATGGGAAAGAAAGCCACAAAGTCCACGCGCAAGTTTGCGGCGAGTGGTCAGCTCCAAAAAACCATACAAGCTCGGCGAAAGCAGCGTGATATCAGGAAGAAGGTGGAAAGGCGAAAGAGCAGTAAGGGCAAGGGCAAGCGGGTAGCAGGAGATGCTGAGGAAGGGGAGGAAGGGGAGATGGATGTGGAGGATGAGTCGCACAAGTGAGTCCTTGCTTTCGCGATCACTTGAGTATGTGGGCGAGACTTGGCTTTAGGTCCAAAGGAATGTCCGTGGACGACTTCTTGGGCGGGGCATTCATGCAGGGGGGAGATGGCGAAGATGTATGTTAATTTTTTTGATATACATTACATCGGGCTGATTCTAGTAGGGTTCAGTGGATGGTCTAGACGACGGCGACGACGACGCCGGAAGTGAGAGTGAAGAGGAGGAGGACGAAGATGACAACCAGTCCTTTGCCTCGGTGGACGATCTGGATGGTACTGTGCTTCACCTCTTGCCTCTACACGAAGCTCACTAGGCCATAGACGAGGGAGAAGCGCACATGCTCGAGCTCTCTAAGCTAGCAGAGAAAGACCCAGAATTCTACAAGTACTTGCAAGAAAACGACCGCGAGCTTCTCGCGTTCGACTCCAGTGGTGCAGGGGGACACGAGGAGGAAGATGATGAAGATGAAGAGGACAAGGACGCCATGCAAGAGGATCAAGTTCCCATCCTCACGAAAGCCACGCTGCAGCAATGGCAAAAGGCCATCCTTGAGGTGAACATAGTGTGTTTCGGCTTATGATAAATTCTAAGAAGTATGGGTATTGTCTTACAGCATCGGTCGTTACGAGCATTGCGCAAGTTGCTCATTGCATTCCGTTCGGCCGCACACATGAATGAGGAGGATCAAGTCCTAGCATGGAATATCGACAGTTCTTCAGGTGCGTTTGGAGCCGTTGAATCATTCTACATCTCCACGTTATACTAACTGCCTACAGTGTACAACAAATTGGTCACAACTGCTCTTAAGTACACCCCCGTCGTCCTCGAGCATCATTGTCCCTACAAGATCCTTCCGTCGGGCAAGTTGTATGTTTTTTCTGTTCCTCCCGTTTGATCCGTCTCTCAATTATACTCTGTTGTGTACACTAGCAAGTCACCGACACAAACACCAAAGTGGAAGACACTGCAGAAAATGATCCTCTCATATTTCCACAACATCATGCATCTGCTCTCACAGATGACAGACACGGAGATGCAACGACTTGCTCTTACGGAAAGCGCGAAGCTCGTGCCGTACATTACGAGCAGCCGCAAGTCTGTCAAAGCGTATCTGAAGGTGTGTTCTCTCGTTCGAGCCAATTCGCCAATAGAGCGCGGACTCACCCCGGAAGCAAGGCATGCTTAGACCTTTGGGCCAGCGCTGAAGATAGCGTCCGCATCGCCGCATTCCTTGCCGTCCGCAAGCTCGCCTCAGCGACAGACGCGTCGATCATGGACATAGTCCTTAAGGTACGTCCTTTCTGCTTTCCTTTTACCGCGTGCGCACAATGACGCCCCACACGCCCAGAGCACCTATCTGACGCTTGTCCGCTCATGCAAGTCTACGAGCGCACACACGCTCCCGTCTATCACGCTCATGAAAAACTCGGCATCGGAGCTCTACTGCCTGGACCACGCGACAGCGTACCAGCACGCGTTTGGATACATCCGTCAGCTCGCAATCCACCTCCGGAACAGCACGAAGGTGAAGAGCAAGGTAAGTTGTCTGATTGCACTATGCGCTTTGCTAGTTTGCCATACCCCCTCGCGCTCATGCAGCCGCTCGTGCACTGTGTAGGAGGCGTATAAGCAAGTATACAATTGGCAATACGTGCATTGCGTCGACTTCTGGGCCATCGTGCTGGCACGCGCGTGCGACAAGCAGGCCCTCGCCGATAGGAATGGGAAGGAGAGCGAGCTGAAGCCCCTCATTTACCCCTTGGTGCAGGTGTCGCTAGGAGCTATGAAGTACGTCGTCGCGATCGACGTGTCGTTATGTGTTCGGGGCCCGCTAACTTCTGTCCCAGACTCATCCGCAACGCACGCTCATATCCCTTCCACTTCCACATGATCCGCTCTCTACTGCACCTTACCCGGCACACGCATGCATACGTACCCCTCGCGCCATGCATCCTGCCCATCATCACGTCGACGCTCTCGGTATCATCAAAACCGAAAGCGTCTACGCTGCGCCAGTTCGACTTCGAGACAAACATCCGCGCGCCGCAGCAGTACCTGAAGACGCGCGTCTACAACGAAGGACTCGCCGAGGAGGCAACATACCTCCTCGCCGAGTACCTCTCGAGTGCGCCCGTCCAAGTCAGCATCGCGTTCCCTGAAATCGTCGTGCCCATCGTCATGGTGCTCAAGAAGACGATCAAAATGGCCAAGTCGTCCCCCTGGAAATCAAAGGAGGCGGGTCTGGCGAAGGGGCTCGTTGAGCGCGTTGAGGAGGGTGCGCGGTGGGCCGAGCAAAAGCGGAAGGGCGTCACGTTCGCTCCCGGCCACATGAACGAGGTGGAGACATGGGAACGCAGTGTCAAGGTTGACGACACGCCATTGGGCAAGTACGTGAAGGTACAGCGGAAGACACGGGAGAAGCGGCGGAAGCTGGTCGAGAAGGTGAGTCTGGACCACGGGCTGCATCTGCTTATCATCTCGGGCGCAGGCTTACGCTTGGGCACTTGTAATAGGCCAGGGAAGGTGAAAATGAGATCTTAGAGGACTGATCTTCTAGATACATTCGGCATTGATGGTGCATCCCATGACGAACGTACCTTGGGAACTCTACGGTACACTTTGTATATCTCTAGTCTGCATCTCGGTCGGAGAAACGGCTCCTGGCCAGTTTACACCTCATTAATGCGAATACTGCAAGCTGTCTCGCGCGTGCAGGTTTATCGCGTCTAGATAGAGCCGTCGGATAACTGACCTGGGTGCCCGCGGGATCAATTCAGATGAATACGATCGCAGAGTTAGCGGTCGAAACGTTTGGATAGCCGGAGGATTCTAGACGTGAGAGGAGAGCACATATGAGGTCGGAGGACCCAAATAGCATATTTGCTTCTCCCGCGAAGCTGCAACTTCAATGGTTTACGGCATCGGCATATTTTGCCTACCGAGATGCGGTTAGACAACGCGTTCTCCACAAGAAGTGGAGTAGGTTAGCGATGCATGCATGCTGCGCATAGGCCTCGCTGACGTGAATTCAATCGTGCGCGACACCAGTGGTAGGGAGTTGCCGCGACCGCGTTCACAAGCCTCCTTTTCGCAACCCACCGCAGCTTTTTCTCTGATTCTTGTGCCCATTGATACCTCGAGATCTATAGAACATCCATCTGAAGATTCTGAACAGACAGTGCAAGGGAATGAAGCCGCGAGGACGAGCCTCGAGAGGGTGTAAGAGCACGAGAGTTGCTCACGAACTCGCACGGAGTTTCGAACTCCCACGCATTGGCAGCGTTTGACAGGACCATTGGAAGGAAGGTGGCATGTCTGTTGGGGTCTTGTGTCATTATCATAGAACGTCGTCAGAATACAGCTGCAAGTACTCACGCTTGACATCTTCACCATACTCCGAAAAATATTTTCCACCAAGGTCTGCCAATCCCTTTCGCGCTCTTTTCGAAACCTTCGACGAGTCGTGTGTAGTGATGCGGCATAGAGGCCGGTTTCAGGATATGGTCAGATAATGGATACTGCGGGGATAAAAGTTGCATGGGTATAGCTGTCAAATCGAGGGTGCGGAAATGTTTACCTTCTTCTGCAATTGACTATCTTGCAAGGTATGGGCCGCCCTCACGGCTTCCGGTGTGAGATTGGGATGGTCGGCCAAGGACGTGAGGAAATTCTTAAGCTGGAGATTAGGGCGGAACGGATCTACAGGCCATGTCGCCGCAATACTACGTAGACGCCCCCCCAGTTTCATCGAGGCAGACATCGCAGAACGCAAAGCGTGGACTGAAGTGAACAACGGACGCGAGCTCGCGGATCACGAATGTGCGCCCTTACGTAATCACATAGGTAAGTACTAATCAAAGTTCATTGTCTGACTAGACATTCTTCCGCTTTGCTGCCTGGTATCCTAGCTCCGAACGCATTCCGCGTCCAGATCGTCAAGTAACACGCTCGATTGAAATTTATCGCAGAGCCAGACCTAGCATAAATGCTCGCGACTCGGCGAGGCTGCTCTGGAGCCTCGTGCCCTTGGCAATCACTGTCATGCGGAATAGCCCGTTGCGTAGTGGGTGCAATTCCTCCATGAATACCGAACAGCTGAAAGCCAGAACGTGCCCCGTGCACGCCGAAGTCCGAAGTCCGCTACTCTGAGCCTCCGCCGCGTTCGTGCGAGTCATCAACATCGGGTGAGTCATCACGGAACTAATCGATGGCCATTCTCGTTGTGAAAAAGCATATTCAGGGTGGTGTCACTGTCTGCCGTTCTCTGGTCGTCTGTTCTATTTGCATGCGCTCAGAGCTATGCGAACTTTCAAAGGACGTGATTGACACCACTGTTTCACGCTGGCAGCACTCCGTCGTATCGCATAAATTTTATATCCACGGTGATCTCCATGCGTGCCCATCTGGCCGTAGTCGTGCCTACCCGCGCATGTCTGCCGACCACATCTTCTCAAGGGCACCTAGCCACTCCATATCTTACCGCGAGCACGCGCCACAACCGCGCAATCGGCCGCAGGAAAAAAAAAACCAGATCCGTCGTCAGCGGTCATACAAATTCAGTGACCAGCTTCTATTCATTCAGAGCCAATGCTGCATGTCTATCAGACTGGCAGAAGCAGAGGCTCTGCGACAAGCCGGTGCTTTTTGCCTATCTGTCACACAGGACTCTCAAGCTCGCTTCCCTCAGTGCTGTCGCGAATACGGATGTCGATCTTCCTTCGCTGGTTCTCTGCGTTCACACACAACCGGTCCCAAAGTCGCTGGTGACCCTACACGTGGCGTGAGCCTCAGCCACATCGATGTCGCCACGCTCATCGGTGCCACGAATTGGAGTCGATGCCCGACATTTCAAAAATGACGTTCTCTGATTCCCTCTGGCTTCTCCCGCATTTTCTCCGCTGCACGACTGGTTATCTCAGCACCGTCTAATTGAGCCTCGTGCCTGTTACATCTGCTGGGTCAGCGGCTTTCACAGAAGGCAGTTCACTCGCCTCTTTTATGGATCACAGAACATATGCCCAAGAAGAGATACGTCATGTCTCGACTATTCTGGGGGGCCACTCCTGTGTTCTCACACGGCGATCGGATCGCTCTTGCTGCTGGTTCCCTCACCGCGACGGAAATCGATGCTATAACCAAGCAACCCGGGACAGACACCTTGCCACAGCTCGCGCCGAGATTATTCCTCCCGTCCGATATTGGACATGCGGCGACCCAAAAACTATCATCAGAAGGTACGCTTTCCGATATCTTCACTACTCGGAACACGAAGCGCAACGAGTCTGTATTTCTCCGTGGGGACCTCGGGAGGTCCGAGCGCCGCGAATTTTGCTGCTTGACAAGGCTCTGGGTTTACCGTGCTAGGAGTTTTGTTCATCGAAATCTCCATTCTGAATAGGCACGTGGTGCGAGATGGGTACCCTGTTTGACGGGTGATCCCAGGCACTCCTGCACGAGCTCAGGTGGATGCTTTTCTCGCCGATACGTCGATATCCACGCGATATCCTTCAGGCCCAGTGTGCCTGCAGCGCCCATTGTTAGGAAATGCTCCTACGATGGCATGGGCCTGTTCGCGATGTCTGCCCGTTGTCACTCCAAGCTTCTTGGTTTCAACGTTAAAGGAGGAGCCCGTTCGACAAAAACGACAGCAATGTACGCGCCATTATGCGTACGCGCTCAAAGATTCTTCTTCATCGGCAAAAGCCTAGTTGAAATGCGCGGCCAGATCTAGGATCTACGAAGCCATGACTAGTCATAGCTACGACCATAGTCCTATATATGGCTGCGCAACCTCAAAGGGGGAAATACCATATCTGAGTTTACGATTATTTGCCAGACCATTGCAATCGGGTTCTTTCCTGTAAAATTCACCACAATTTGTTATTATAGTTTGGAATTACCTGCAATCCTGCCTTTTGCTGATGCTGTTCGCTAGAGCGAAGCTCTCCACGGTCCAAATCGTGCCCAGACTTTGCCACGAAAAAGATCGCAACACACAAACAAGACCATACAACATTGCAAAGTCGTCATTGTCCCGTCTCCGGGAGATTTCTTTCAATGCTTATCACACTGTCGCGTCTTAGGTGTGTTGGTGCGCCGGCGGCGGTCTGGCGGCATATCGAACCGTAGATCAACTCGACTCAGTGATCTGCAGTGTTTATTAACTAGGCAAATTCGCACTGATGAAAGGTGGCCAACTCAACATGCGGTGATCAATGACCGCCAGAAGAGGATCGGCGCATCGCCATTCCTGGAATACACAATAAGGTGTGTCACAATCCGAGCGGGTCATGCCGCTCAATATCAAGTGTGTCGTGCGTCTGCAACGTGGTTGACGGTAATGTGCTTGCTCTGATATGCTGCTCGGAGAATAAGACTACTCCAATTCACGGTACTGGTTGGCTTGCATCGGGGTTCTATCACGGTCTTAGCCGCTCCTCACAGAGTGTCCGGCTGCCACACAGCACCCTTCCTGACTCACAAGGAAGGTGCAATACTTACCAGACCGGTGCAGAATATCAGGGGGTATGATGCACAAACCGCACCCACTTCTCTTCGGCAGCATGCACGCACGCGCCCTCAGTCAGAAGCGTTCTGTCGATAATGCCGACGGGCGGTATTAGGTACTCCACCAGCACACTGCGTCATCCCGTTTCTGCCTTCCTCCTTCCATCCGGACGACCCAACCCCCCGGTTTTAGGGTCCGCGGCTAGTGCTTGCTGCTTGGAGAACAGGGGCGGGCAATCTAATACATACTAGCAATGGAAGACCCATCCACGGTATGAGCCGTGCGCCGTAAGCAGCAGTTGCGCGGCCATCCCTCAGTCCTCTTAGCCTCGCGCCCTGGTACCGCAGCCACGGCGTCGTCTCTGCGCACATGCCCTTCGATCATCGCTTCGTGATTCGGCCGCTGCCGCACGCGTCCTCATCGCTGAAACGAAACCCCCCTTCCGCCCTTCCGGCGATCTTATCGCAACGCATGCATTCCATTCCATTCCACTCCGCTGTACCTGTACGGGCCAAGAGCGGGCGGGCGGCCGCGGCCATTGATTAGCACAACAGATTACAGCATGCTGGGGTCTAAATCTTCCAGCATCTCGCGATCGCGCGAGCGCGGCACGACATATTTGACATGGCTGTCATATGGAGGAGGGGCTACTGGGCTGGCGTAAACATGCACCCCGCGATCGGGCAGTGGTGCCTCAGCAGATCGCCGGTCTCCTCGGCTTTCGCCGCACCGCGGTCGTCATCCTGACAGCCAGCCTGTCCGACTCGAATCTGGATGCGCACGGGTTCGCAACGCTCGTGCCGAAACCGCAACGGAGCGTGCAAGCATGTCCGAATCCTCCGCCGGAATGATCCACAGGTCCCCCCCTCTCCCCACCCCCTTAAGTCCTCGCGCGGCGCGTGCCGCCTTCTCTTCTCCGGACGCAACTCCCGAGGCTAAGTTAGCTGTTAGCTGCCCGCCGCCACTGATGATGCAGATGGCCCGCCGCAGGGGGATGCGTCGGAAGCCCCGCGAATGATCGTGATGCCAGGAACGACGATGCCCTCATGCCGGCACACACGAGCAGCCCGACTGTCAGCGCGTTTTCTCACCCTAGACGAGTACACATTACATGAACGCGAGCGTGCCGCGAGTCCAATCCGACAAATGGCGGGCGCCGTCGCTGCTAGCACGCCCAACGGGCGGGCTCTGCCCACGCAAATTGCAATATCGCCAGCACCCCGGGGGCGATGTCGTAACGTGCTCTCGTCCGGCGCGGCGGGGGGACACACGGCAGGCACCGCGCCCGCGCCTGCGCTCGCGCTCGCGCACTTGACAGGATCTACCAACAGACCCACCGCGGTTCGCAGGCCGCACAGGAGCCCTTGTCCGCGCGGCCCCGGTGTCCGCGGCGCGTTCTGCCTGCTGCGTGCGAGACTTCTAGTCGTTGCGCGGTGCCTCGCGGTATCTCCGGATCCCGCCCGCAGTATGTACGATTTCGCTGCAGACACGGCGGTCCATCATGCATCATGCACCATGCATCGCGCGCGCGATCTGCATAGAGATAGCAATAGCAATAGCTGCGCGCGCGGGGGGTGGGGGTTGGATAGACGGAAAGAAGGAGACAAAGGGAGGGCCTGAGGCTCGTCTCGAGCAACTGTTGCGCGAACGCCCTGGTCACGACGACGCTAGCTCCGACTCGGCCCATCAGTCAGCCAAAACGGATCACTCGAGCCCCCTCTAGCATCTGGCGTCCAGCATCTGCTGAGCTCGCCTTACGGCATGCTGTGTAGCCCTGGCGCCGCCGGAGAGGGGCTGCTCTGCCATAACGTAAACGCAAACGCCAAAAAACGCCCGCCACTTGCACTGGCGATGCGAGCCGACAGAGCGGAACCCCACCGCATTCCAATGGCACGTTTTCGAATCCTCCAGCAGTCAGTCACCCCACCCGTGATTGTGACCCCGACTCGGACTCCGCGCGCGGGGTCCCCTTCCCTGCTTCCGGGGTCCCCCTCCCTGCTTCCGGGGCCCTCTCACCCACCACCGGCCTCCAGCCACCACCCCGCCACCAGATCGCACCGCTTTCACGGACGGATGATCGAATGACGGCAGAGATAGAGAGATGGATCACAGGGCAGGCGCCCAAGCCCATCTGGCCATATGCGTCCAAGTATGCGTCCTGCCGCCGGGCCTTGACGTGCGCGGGCTGCCCGGCTGGTTGGCTGGTTGGCTGGTTGGTTGGTTGGTTGGCTGGCTGGCTGTGTGGCATAGCGACATCACGATCACTGGTGACGTCCCCACAGCGATGCAGGCACCTTCTAGCGCGAGAGAGGCCGGCATGCACGCATCTGCGCATGCGAGTGTATATGAATACGAATTTCGGGGGTGTACGGATTATACGATGCGCCGCGCCGCCCGATGGGGGCACGCACCAGCCGCACCCGGACGCTGGACGCGTGCCACCCGGACGCCGAACGGCTCGCTGGCAACTAGCAACGCAGCAACGCGAGATCGTCTCGACCCCGACAACGCAGCCCCCGGACCCGGATGATCGATGGCGGGCGGCCCTGCCGGACGCACTGTGCTCCCGCCCAATGTGCACGATCGCACGCAGCTGAAACGCGAGACACTAGTGCGCGCGCGACGGTGCGAGCTGGGACCAGGACCAAGACACCAGCACCAGCACCAGGACACCAGCACCAGGGCGGCTGCACGGCCCTGTCCCATCGCCCTCGGTCGACGGTGCAGCGCACCCAGAAAAGGCTCAGCGGCTCGCGCGCGCAATCGCCCATTTGCAAAATCAGGGGGGGCATCGGGCCTAGCGGCGCGCCCGGAGAACACGGGGCGCAGGAACAGGAGGAAAGGGGAAAGGGGAAGCGCGACACGGCCGCTTGGCCTTTGGCTTTGGCTTTGGCTTCGGCTTTGGCTTTGGCTTTGGCTTCGGCTTCGGCTTTGGCTTTGGCTTTGGCTCCCCGCACGGTTTGATGACCGACAGACCGAGCCAGGACGCCGAGGTGAAGAAGCAGAAGCAGCCCTGCCGCGGTGCGGGCCTGCCTGGCTGCCGTCGCCACCGCGTCTGCGATCCGCCATGTTTCTGTGTTTTGTCTTTCTTTTGCAGGACAGCCTGCCGCAGCGGGCGCCGGCCTTGCGCCGGCGGACAGCCCGGAACTGCAACTGCGACTGCGGTGTGTGCTGGGAACGCACGCACGCACGCACAGAGACAGGCAAGATGGAAGGGGACCGCAAATCCAATAAGGCTGTGGACACCATCTACGGGAATAACGGAGCTGGGTCTCGCGCTCAGCCAGCTGAGCGCGCGCCCGTTGCATCTGCATCTGCATCTGCATCTGCGCATGACAAGGAGCTCGCCGCCGATGGCGCCCAGCGCGCGGCCGAATTTTGAAACAGCAGGAGGCAGGACGCACCTTGCCATGTGCGTGCGCGGCGACTCAGAGTCAGCAGCACTAGACACGAGACACGAGACACGAGACACTAGGGGCGAGATATCCGTCCCATCCCATCATGAGATTCGCGCGCGGTGCGATGCGATGTGATCGAGCTGAATTGAATTTGTGAATTTGTGAATTTGCGTTCTGTGAAGACGGCGACGGGTGTGCGGGGGGAGATTGATATTGGGAGGCGCGCGGGGACGGGCGTGTTTTGCGTTAGTAGTGCTTGCGATTGCTGCGTGCCGGGGGAGGGAGAGGGGATGGGGCGGTGGGCGGTGCGTGAAGGGTGGGATGAGCTGATATACGCTTGCGTGCGTACGAGGGCGAGAAAGCGACAGGAAACGCCATGCCCGATTTGTCACGCTCGGCCCATTGAGGCACGATCGGCGCCTGGGGTGGCGGAGAGCGGGTGGGCCCCCCATGCGCGCGGCGTTGCTGGAAGGGGCTAGTGGGCATTGCGGCATATGGGGGAAGGCGGCGTGCTGGGGACCGCGCAGCTGGGCGCACGTGGCAGCCACGCGCGAGAAAGGGAGCGGACAGCGGCGAGCGCGGCGGGCGTTCGACGGGCAGGCTCTCACCGGGCGGCGCGGGGTTCCCAGCGATCGTGCGGCCGGGGGCTCGCAACGCAGCCGCTCTGAATCGGCGGAGCATATCTGTGTAGTGACGCCGGGCGAGTGATGCACACGGGTGCGGGTGCGTGTCGCCCGGAACAAAGTCAGAGACGGGGATAGTATAATGAATGAATCATGGCCACGCCCATACGCAGCTCGGAGTGGGCCGACGACCGCTGGCCATCGATCGAGTCAGTCCAAGTCGTCAGCCTCCTTCACTCTTTCCAATCAAAATCAGCCTCTCTCTGCGCTCGCCCTATTTAAGACCCGCGACCCCGTCCGCTGCCATGCCACTGCACGCCCGCCCCTCGCCCCCCTCGCCCACCTCGCCCCCGCCGTGAGCCATGGACCCGCCCGCTGCCGCTGACCCGCCCTCCGTCGCTGCCCTCGCCCAGATCCCCACCCCCACCCTCCACGCGCTCCTCCGCCCCATCGCCGTCCCCCCCGGCCACCCCCGCGCCACCTTCGTCAACTGGGGCCTCAGCTACGCCTGCACCCCGCGCGCCGTCTTCGAGCCCCAGTCCGCCCACCACTGCGCCCTCGTCTTCGAGCTCGCCCGTCGCGAGGGCCGCACCGTGCGCGCCGCCGGCGTCGGCCACAGCCCGAGCGACCTCGCCTGCACGTCGGGCTACATGCTGCGCACCGAGAAGCTCGACAGGATCATCGAGGTGCGCCTTCTTGTTCTCGGGCTTGTGCTTGTTCGCGGCCTTTGTTCGCGGCCTTCTTATCGCGCGTGTTTGGCCCTGTTGCCCGCGCGCCATATCTCGTCATACATGCCCCCGGGGAGATCTCCGTGCCCAGATGCGCGCCCCTCGCTCCGATCGCCCCAGGCACGCCCGCGCCCGCGCACGCCCCTGCTGACCCCCCCGTTCTGCTCCCCCCCCCCCCGCGCAGGTCAACGCCGAGAAGCGCTACGTCGTCGCGCAGGGCGGCATCACCCTCCACGCCCTCCACGCCGCCCTCGCCGCCGCCGGCCTCGCCATGTCCAACCTCGGCTCCATCTCCGACCAGACCCTCGCCGGCATGGTCACCACCGCCACGCACGGCTCCGGCCTCGCCTTCCGCGTCCTCTCCACGCACGTCCGCGCCCTCACCCTCCTCCTCGCCGACGGCGCGCGCGTCCGCTGCTCCCGCGCCGAGCGCCCGGACCTCTTCCTCGCGTCCCTCTGCGGGCTCGGCGCCACCGGCCTCATCCTCGACGTCACCCTCGACGTCGAGCCCGCCTTCCGCCTCAAGGACGTCCAGCACTCCGTCCCCTTCGACGCCGCCGTGCGCGACCTCGACGCGCTCGCCCGCTCCGCCGAGCACGTCCGCCTCTGGTGGTTCCCCCAGGCCGGCACCGTGCGCGTCAGCGCCGCCAGCCGCACGTACGAGGTACGCGCCCCCCCGCCCCCTCCTTTGCTCTATGCGCCATGCGCCATGCTCACCCGCCGCGCGCGCGCCCTCCGCAGCCCGCCAAGCCCGTCTACACGTGGCTCTGGCACTCGCTCGTCGGCTACCACCTCCTGCAGCTCCTCCTCTTCCTCGGCCGCTTCGTGCGCGCGCTCAACCCCTGGACCGCGCGCCTCGGCGCGTGGCTCGTGTCCGGCAGCACCGTCGCCGTCGACGCCAGCCACCGCATATTCAACCTCGACTGCAAGGTGCGCGCCTCCCGCTCTCTCTCTCTGTTTCTCGCTTCCACCACATGACCTGACATGACGTCCTATGCGCTCCCTCTTCCGGATGTCCGGACGGCCTATGCACACGCACACGCACACGCACACGCACACGCACACTGGCCCGCCCCCGCGCACGCCCACAGTACCCGCAATTCACGACCGAGTGGGCCGTCCCGTACGAGCGCGCGCCCGCGTGCCTCCGCGCGCTGCGCGCGTGGCTCGACGAGGAGCACGCGGACCCCGCCGGCCTGCGCCCGCACTTCCCCATCGAGATCCGCTTCACGGACGCCGACGACGTCTGGCTCAGCCCCAGCAACGGCACCAAGGCGTGCTGGATCGGCATCGTGCAGTACAAGTGCGTCGCGTGCCCCCTCCTTCTGTGCCCTCCCCCCACCCCACCC
>NW_020169847.1:434864-517801 GCF_002117355.1 Postia placenta MAD-698-R-SB12 | reverse complement strand
GGGGGGGGGATGGCACGCACCTGCGAGCATCGAGATCACGCTCAGGAGGACCTTCTCGACGCTCTGCACGGGGCTCCAGCGCTCGGACGCGCTCTCGTACATGGTCGGGTCGTCGCCGGGCGCGTGCAGGATGGAGATGCACACGTTGCCGTCGGGGTAGACTAGGCGCCGGACATACGTCAGCGCGGGGCACACGTCAGAGCGGGGCACGATGGCGCGATGCGCGCACGGGCAGGCAGGGTGGGGACGTACTGTTGGGATGGAAGAGCGGGGGCTCGAACTTCATCTTGAACGGGGAGAGCGGGTAGTCGGAGGGCTGCGCCGCGGGCGCGCGGGGGTGAGGTGCGATACGGCGGAGAAGAGGGCGTGCACGCGACTCACGAAGACGAGCTTGGCCGCGAAGATGCCGCCCTCGAAGGGGGTGTCTTTGGGGCCGACGATGAGCGCCTCCCAGGTGAGGAAGTCGGACTCGGAGATAGGGCCTTCGGGCGGGCGAGCGGGCACGGGCAGGAGGGGGCAGGAAGCGGAGGAGAGGGAGAACGGGGGGAGCGGTGGTCAGCGCCTGCTGCTCAGCGCACGAGGAGAGGAGAGGCTAGGCAGTACCGGCGGTGAACATCCCGTCGGGGGCTCCTGCGTGGCGGACGATGCGTGAACGCCGATTCGCGCGCGCGGGGGGGCTTATCGAGCGCACCTTGCGAGGTCAGCTGCTTGTACTCGGTCATGAGGCGGCGCAAGGCCGTGTTGCTGCTGCTGCGACTGGGACCAGCCATGGTTTCTGCGGCCTTCGTGGTGGTACGCTACAGAGTCTGAATTCAATGAGGCGCCTCGCGAGGCGCCCGTGGCCAGGACTACACTGCGACCGACGCGGATATGGCAGGATGGCCTCGCGTCTATCATATCGCCCGCGATGTTCCTCCGGGTGCACAAATTACAGCAGAAGACACTCGTGAGGCAAAGTAAGGCTAGACGGGTCCGCTCCACCGTCCATGCGAGCCCGAGGTGCCCAATCACCGTATTCATTCATGCATTTCATCAGGTAAAGCTTCGACCAACAGTGTTCCCTCTCTCCCAATAATGTCTTACTTCCGACCCCCGAGGTCTTCGTACAATGTACGTACACACCTCGTGGCGTACCGGGATTGACCTTCCTGCGGCTCCATCAAATATCACGCTGTTTGAATTCGGAGCATCGCCGCACATTCACGGAGATGAACTCAAATCAGCGTGGGCGGACTGGCGTCCGAGAAGTCAGGCAGAGATAGAAATAGAACCGAAGACACAGAGCTGAGCACTTGCCATCGGGCCCACGGAAGACTCGGGGTGTGTGCGTAATGGCGCCATGACCGTGCCCTGTCATGTCGTTGATATCATTCATCTACGTTGGCACACGAAGAAACGGCTTGCGCCCGCTGCTGCAACGCGCACACGGAGTTGTGGCGCCACCCTTAGTGCACCCGGCCGCACCTGCACAGCCAAGATACGACGAGCTGCGCACATACCCACATCATCTCGGATCTCCTCGTCTGCGTCACCACAAGGCCGCAGCTCAATTCCGGCGGCCAATCCCCATGATGCCAGGGACGGCAAGACAGGATCTTGTCGCTTTGTCAGGTGTCAGATCGAGCGGGCTGACGGCAGCTACGTGCTACTCGGACGTGTCATATGTCTATCTGTGTCTGTGTACAATCTACATGGTGATGCCTCAGTCGTATGCCAAAATAAACAGCAGATGCAATAAATTATCCGCATGCGCGTCTCGCTTTTGTCAGGCGTCGTCGAGCACCAGGCGCGGCACAACGTTCATCGCCATGAGCTTGCATGAAATATCGTCAGCCATCCATGTTCGGAGCTAGAAGCAAGAGCAGAGGCCGAAGCCGAAGCACACGGGCTCACCTCCTGGAACAGCAGCTTCGCGGCGTACGGGATCGTCAGCTGCGCCATCTTCTTCGAGCTCTTGCAGTACGTGCACCAGCCGTTGTAGCCCATCAGACCGCACTCTTCGCACGCGTTGACTTCGAATTTGTCGGACGAAATCATGAGCCGCTCGAGCAGGAGCTGCGTCGCGCCGTAGCCAATGAGACAGTCGCGCTCCATCTCGCCGAGGCGCAGACCGCCTTCGCGAGAGCGGCCCTCGGTTGGTTGCCGTGTCAGTGTTGCTCGGGGGCCCCTATAGAAATGCCAAGCGACGTGAGTTCTCAACCGGACCTAGGCCGTGGAGTACCACTCACCTGGCACGAGCGTGCATCTTGTCCATCACCATGTGTTCTGAGAAGGAACAGTCAGTGAGACACAACGTGTACATCGGTATGAGCCATACTTAGTTTCTGGGACAAACCAGACGTCAGCACGCCGCCACCCTCCCAGTGACTGCAACTGACATACCTGATAGTAGATGGGCCCGAAGTACACGTATGCTTCTAGGGGCTCGCCGGTGATGCCGCTAGTCAACATGTCTTTGCCGGCGTAGCTGAACCCATTGTCAATGAGGATGCGGGACATGTCTTCGACCTACGATACCATGACATCAGATGACCGGGTTCCGAGCCCAGGATTGCCTACCTTGGAACCACCAAACGCTGTGCCGTACTGCAACTTCCCGGCGAGCACTCCCGCCTGACGGATGGTCAGCCCGGACTCGCGCGTGATAAGGGGAGATCTGTTGTGCAGCGCCGCACCTTGCCAGCCAGGAGCTCGATCATTTTCCCAACTGTCATGCGTGATGGGAATCCGTGGGGGTTCATTATAGTGTCTACAACGCCGATTCCAGTCAATCAGCGCCGCACGCGTCAGACGTCCTGTCAAACAGCGCACCAGGCACGATGCCCTGATCGTTGAACGGCATGTCCTCTTGGTTCACGATGAGGCCGCAGACGCCCTTCTGCCCGTGTCTTGACGAGAACTTGTCCCCTAGTTCCGGCCGCCGCGTTTGGCGGATGAGCACCTTGATGAGCGTTTGGTCGTTTTCAGTGTCGCTGATCATGACTTTATCGATGTTGCCGGGGACCGGCGACTTGTATGTCATGGGCGCATTTTTGTACGGGACGGTGGCGGCCTGCCCAGTGAACGTATTGTCATTGGCATTCGTCGGCGTCTGCTTGTTAATGTAAACGTCGCCCGGGTCCACACGTTCGCCGACGCCGGCCAGGCCGTCGAGCTGAATGATGTCGTACTTCTTCTGGACTTGTCCGTTCTCGTCCACCGGAGCATCTGCCAGGCGATCGTACCTTAAATCCGTGCAGTGTTAGATGCGGTGATGAAGGGGGGGTTATGTCATGCTCACGTTCCATTGGGGTATTTACGGATAAGCGTTGCGTATTTCCGGAGAACTTGACACCGGCCGTACCCACGATCTAAACTTGCCTGGCGCACGAAGGATATCAGTCAATTTGCTGCCGCGAGAGACAGGGCGCTGCTTGGCGAACCTTGTTTTGGATGAGCGCGTCTTCAATATCATACCCTGAATAACTCATGACCGCCACAGTGGCGTTCTGTCCCGCAGGTAGCCGATCGTAGCCAATCAGCTCTATCGTCTTAGTCTTGACCATGGGCTTTTGGGGATATACCGAAAGGTACAGCAGCGTATCGATCCTGTTGAGCTGATTGTAACCAATCGCCCCAATGGCTTGTTTACCCATGGCGCATTGATAGGTATTTCGGGGTGACTGATTGTGATGAGGGTAAGGAATGAGGCCAGCGACAGCGCCCAGTAGTGTGAACGGCTCGATCTCTAGATGCGTGGTGGTCGGAACGATGTCAGACTCGTAGAGCGCTATGTGGGAATCATTTTCCTCGTTGACATCCAGGTATTCGACCAAGCCTTTCCGGAGGAAGTCGTCGAAAGCCAGTAGACCTTGCTTGAGTTGCTGTACAAGTAAAATAAGCGTAAGCTGAGGAGAGTGTCCAAAAAGGAATCGTACCACAATGTGCTTCGTCGCAACGCGAGGTTTGCCATGGTCCACGATGATCATGGGCCGACAAATTCGCCCACCATCGCTTGCAATAAGGACCGTACGGTGATGGTTATTAACATAGACACTGACAAACTCGCTGAACCGCCCAGCCCGGCGTAATTTACGGAAATTGGTCACGAAACGTGCGGGATAGCGGGTGAGGCCAATAATAGCACCGTTGACGTTGACCACATAGGTGTTAGGACCATAAATCTCCGCGCCCGTGACGAGACTGATGTCTGCCACAGAAGAAGTCAATATCAAATCAAACAAAGAGCTCCTGAGCTCCCAGGCGCAGGTATGACGGAACAAAATACACACCCTCAACGCCGAGCATGAACGCGATCCGGATGATCGGCTCCTCGTCCACATCAGTTGTAATGTGTGTCATGAGCGCCAAATTCTTGACCAACCCGCACGCTTCACCTTCGGGCGTGTCGCTCGGACACAACATGCCCCACTGACTCGGCTGCAGCGCCCGCGGCCCGCTCACCTTCCGCGTCTTCTCAAACTGTGACGATATTCGGGTCATCATGCCGAGGGCAGAAATGAACGACAGTCGACTAAGAACGTGCGTGACGCCAGCGCGGTCCATCTTAAAGCGCTTCAGCGACCAGTTGCCGGTGGAGATGGCACGAACGAAGCCGGCGGTGATGTGGTCGCCCTGAAACTGCATCGTGTTGAATGCATCAAATTCGCTCGTGCGGGACGGCTTCTTGAGCACTTTGTCGATGGCCGACTTGAGATTTGCGTTGAACGTCTTGAAGAGATCCTCGAAAAGCAGCGCGAGAAGCTGCCCGGCGCTGTAATCCATAGGTGAGCTCCCGCAAAACAAGATTACCGAGGTTCTCGCACTTACAGTTCTAAGCGTTTGTTTCCTACGTAGTCCCTGTCATCCACCATCTTCTCGTCGTCCATAGCCATCAAAACACGTCTAGTCATCGTCGCCACAAAAATTGCCTTTGATCGGAATTCAAGACCTTGCACAGGCACATGCGCCAATACAATTGTGGCGAGCGCCTCAAGCGCCTCCTCCCAGGCTGGCCGTCTTGGTCCTACCACTCTGCGGTTTACTTTTACGCGAGATCCGATCCATTCCAGAGCTTGATGGCGTGTCAGGACGCCTAGTTTGGCGGCTTCCTCTAGGTTTGGAGAGAACGTAGACTTGTACGCCTCGTGGTTGCCTGCAGTTAGGAGTAAAATCTCCTTGTCAGACTGGATACCCAGGGCCTTGAGCGCAATCACAATTGGCACATCTTCGTGTATAGAGTTGTGACGGAGATAAATTTTGCCCTTCTTGGTTGCGACGTACGTCTTAGACTTGAGCCCTCCGTGCGTCGACCTACCACAGGCCCGTCAATGCCGGAGAAACGCTTGAGTAGCACGCAACTCACGATGTACATGACGCTTGCACTACACCTTTTGTGGGATCGACCTCGACGATGATACGGTTTTTGCTCAGCTGCTCCTGCACCAAGATGACCTTTTCTGTACCCTTCACTATAAAGTACCCGCCTGGGTCGAGGGGGCACTCGGTCATTCGTGCGAGCTGCGCTTCGTTACGTCCAGTTAGCACGCACTTGTTGCTCCGGAGCATGATAGGCAGCCGCCCTATGTTGACGTTGGCGCGGCGCACAACGCTCTTCCCGCGCGTGTATTGGATGGTGACGAGGATGGGCGCGCCGTACGTCGTGTCGCGCAGCCGGCATTCATGCGGGGTGACGCTCTTATCGATCGCGTCCGCGTCTGTGCGATCGGGGAATCCCACTACGATATCTGTGTACTTGAGCCAGAAGCGTGGGTCGACATCTGAAGTGACCTTGTTGTTTGCCTTGAGGATGTTCTTGATGTCCACGTCCACGAAGTAGTTGAACGAGTCGATGTGCTGCTTCACGAGCCCCTTGACCTTCAGGAACGCGGGCAGCAGGAGCCATTTATCCTAGGAAAGCCGCGTTCGTGTGAGCATGACTGAGCAAAAATGCACGCAATTTTACACGGAAAAGTCAAAGCGACAGTAAAAGGTTCGCTGCAACTCTCGCTTGTGAAGTCATGGAGCGGCTGGACGCCCACCGAGCAAGCATTCGTCGACAATAATGCATAAGGCAGCCAGGTAGGTATTCGGATTCTACAGTCTCGATCTTGCGTATTGACGAAATGAACGATGTGCTGGGTCAGGCAACTGGCCTGACCAAAACACCAACGTACGTCAGTTACTGACAACCGGAGACCCGGCTACCCCATGCCTTTCATTGTATAGGAAACAGCGGAGTGCGGAAATCCCGTGTCAATGGACCTTCATCAAAAGGTTTGCAGAACAGACGGCGCGGTGAAACAGCAAGCGTCGATATCCCGAGCGTGCGTCAGCAAATCCGCAGAAAAGATGTGCCTTCGAAAGACAGTAACAAGGCGGACGTCTCGAGTCCTGCATGGTGCCCTGGGTAGCTTCCGCGCCGTAGTTTCTGCCCCGCCCTCGTGCCAAAATGATAACGAAGACGAGCTATTGCCATTGAGATCACTGAAACGTTTGGCGAGAATTACTGATTCTATTCTGGCCCTCCAGATTGGGTAGGCGGACGGAGAATCGTACCTCTACGCTTTTGATGGGATCGGTAAGTCCCAACCCACGCCAGTGCGGCTGGTCGGCTTTCTCCCACTCGTTGTCCCCGGCGTCGTGACCGTCCACTGCCATCATGGCTTCCAAGAACCTCAAGTGGAAGCCTAGCCAGCAAGGAGCAGAAAATGTGAGTAAGCCGCGACTGGTCGCCCCGCGCAGAGAGGCTTGACAAGCATAATCCTGCCTTTCATTATCTCGGTTCCCACGGTGAGAGCGTCGGGGCTATATAACCATAAGCGCCCATTAGATCCCTTTCCTGCATCGATCCTCTCAGACGTTCCGCTTGTCTCTCGCACCTTGCACTTTGCACGATCTTGTCGACAATGTCGCGGTCATCGGCACCATCGACTACCTCGTCTAATACGCTGCTCCTGCGCCGGCAGCTCGCAGAGCTCACCAAGCGGCCGGTAGAGGGTTTCTCAGCAGGTGCGCGCACTCCCGTTGCCCTGCGTCGATGGCGCAAACAGTTGTTGACAGCATGTGTTTCTTGCTTCCTCGACATGCCCTGTGCTCCCTACGTGTGCTTTGGCATGTGTGCGTGCAGGCCTCGTCGATGATAACAATTTCTTCGAGTGGGAGATCATGATTATCGGGTGCGTGCCCGTGTAGCTTATGGCATTCAGCTTCTCCGCGACATGGAGCATTTTGTACTGATGAAAGTCCCTTGCAGTCCTCCGGACACACTTTAGTGCGTCATGCAGCTCTTTACTCGAATCTGCCCTGATCATGGGCTGTGCGCAGCGAGGGTGGCTTCTTCCGAGCTCGGCTTAGTTTCCCGGAAGAGTATCCCATCCAACCACCGAAGATGCGCTTCCTCACGCCAATGTGGCATCCCAATAGTGCGTTGCCTTGTCCCATTGGGTGTAATGTTACCAGGCACTGACGGCCCGCCTCTGGTTCAGTATACACCGACGGCCGTGTTTGCATTTCCATCCTGGTGGGTTCAATTTGGCTAGCAACCTGTGCGTTCTGCGGGCTCGAATTGACCACTTACCTGTGCTATTATAGCATCCGCCCGGTGAGGACCAGTACGGTTATGAGGAATCCGGGGAGCGGTGGCTTCCCGTGCACACTGTAGAGTCCATTGTAAGTGTTGTGGAGTATGTCAGATTTCGAAACAAAAGTACTCATGCTCGACGCACCAGCTAATCAGCGTCATCTCTCTCCTGTCCTCGGAAACGCCGAATTTGGATAGCCCGGCAAATGTCGACGCTGCAAAGGAAGTGAGAGAGAATTTCGAAGGCACGCGTTCTATTGATGCTGCAGTTGGCTTTCTTGCTGACTTCTTTTCTCTGTACCCTTAGCATACAAGAAGAAAGTCCGACGTCTTGTGCGAAGAAGTGCTGAGGAGGCTTACGACTGATCGTGATGATGCTTGGACTCAATCCGTCCCGCATCGTTCCTTAATAGGCTCCTAGCTGTACTCGGATTTTGGTATCGTCTCACTCGTTGTGTATCTGTACATCGCGCTTTTCCTTTTCTGGCATTATCACTCGTCGATTATCGTATAAGGCGTGGTCCCTCGAGCTGTCCCATCATCCATCACTCCCCGTTTCTTTACCCGAGCCGGAGTCATACATTTTACCCATTCTAACAATGCAAGTGTATCCTGTCTTCGTTGTAAACCCGTGCCGTTTTACTTCACATATTCACATGACACATGTAAAGATTCAAGCGTATGATTTTTGTCGATTGTGCGTTGACGACTGCAGCTTTGCAGCAGTTCCGCAGGCGCGCGGCATGCCTGCTGCGGCGCGGCATCCCGGAGCATTTGTCCGGTTCCCTTCCCCAAAGGAAGTACTATCAGATACGGGGTTTTGCAAAACCCATCAATTTTGCAGAACTGCGTGATCTCCACTGCACACCATGAAAATTTAATTTTGATTGTTGTAGATGCTAGTAGGCACCTAGTATACGCTATGTGCAAGAGCGATTGAGAGGAAATGAAGGTGAAGTGAAATGACAGCCTGCAGACTGTTCTTAAGGTGTTCTGCAAACATGTGATGAGCGAGATCCAGAGACACTCATTGTATTTCTTGACAATCAGACATCCGATCCGTTATATTACAGCTTTGTGTGTTCTGGTACACCAGCCCGATTCACCCTTGAAGACATGGCTGGTGGGCGATGGTTGTTCTGGTAGAGCAAGCGTGACATTTGCCACTGTCAGCGTGATATGTTCACACTCCGCGCTCGATCATGGCACGATGCGGCAGCACACTTTGCAGTCCTGCAACGTCTGCCGAGCGGAGTTTATATTTGCCGCTGTGACCCAGGCGTGATAGAATTTGCAGAACTACTGCAATGCGAGGCCTCAAATGCGGCATCTCGCTACCACTGGCTGTCCTTCGTGTATGGGCACCAGCTTCATTATGGCTACTCCTCCATGTATTTACAACAATGCCTGAGTGAAATAACAACGATCCTTGTGGTGGTTCAAGCAGAGCGAAGGGAACAATGCATGAGTTTGCAAAACCCCGTATCTGATAGTAGCTGCAACCTGGATGGGTGCAACAGTTGCCAATTGACAAGGCTTGGCGACTCAGGGAAGCTCCGTGTCGAATTTGACGAAATTGTCGTTAGCAAGCTCAAGATGCTTCCTGTCTTACTCGTTGTAAATCTCCACGTCGACGTTGATCCTACCTACGACTGGGATCTGGCATGTGAACTTGACGACTGACTCTGTCCATATGAGTAAGATGAGAATCGTGCCGCAGTGCGCAGGCCGGGATTCCATATAGCACTGCCCATCCGACACAGGTGATTCCACACCCACGGTCATATAACGGAGCATCAACCAGAGCCCTTGACCAAAACCCCTGTAGCTGCAGCTGCAAGATTTCTTTCCTGACCGTCGACTTTGTGGCACACTCGTCAACATGACCGTTACCGCTGTTAACGTTCTCATATCTTTAGGGGTAGCAGCGCTCGCCGTAGCTGTATGGAAGGCGATTGTAATGGTCATCCAGATTGCTACATCGCCTCTGCGCAACATCCCCGGCCCTCCCAATTCTAACTGGGTGTATGGTAATCTGAAAGAGATCTTCGCTACAGAGAACTCGGTCCTGCACGAGGGTTGGGTCGCGAAATATGGCAATACCATCAAATACAAGGGGTGGCTTTCGGTGAGGATAAGCCCGCAGGTCATCACGACGGCTGGGTGCTGACAAGCGGCGGTCTTGCTCAGCGCAATAGGTTATTCACCGTCGACACACGAGCACTGAACTATATCCTCAGCCACTCCAACGAGTATCAGAAGCCTGCCCTCGCGCGTTATAATCTGGGCGAGGTTCTGGGCGAGGGCCTCCTGATTGTCGAAGGTTTGCTGGGGGCGTCGATCGTGCACTTCTGTAAGCTGACAGGCTACCTATTTCTTATAGGAGAACAGCATCGTCAACAGGTATGTGACCGTCCGCCGTATCACCTCAGAACGTTGACATAGCCCTTGTTACTCACCAGAGGAGGATAATGGTGCTTGACTTTGCACATCTGAAACTTAGCGGTAACATTGACCGATCGACAGAACCCGGCGTTTGGGCCCGCCCAGATCCGGGAGCTCACTGAAATATTTGTGGAGAAAGCGCAGAAGGTACACTCTCGAGTAGCATCCGTTTCTCCGCTCAGATACCCACCCACCTTCTAGCTATGCCTTTTCTGGCGTAACGAGATCTCGAAGAGCGGGGAGCCTGCTCGTATTGATGTCCTGAACGGACTTAGCAAGATGACACTAGATGTCATTGGGCTAGCAGGTCCGCGCCTTCACCTAGTAGACTGCCTGGTGCTGAAGATGTGTGGTCAGGCTTCAACTATGAATTTGACTCGCTGAACATTGATGGGAAGCCAAATGAACTCAATCAGGCGTTCAGCGTCATGTTCCGGTCCCTCGAGGGCTTTGCGATTGTCTTCCCCTTGCTTAAAGCGCTCATTCCTCCGCTCCGGCTCATCGTGCGTTCTCTATATTCTGTCAAGAGTCGTAACGCTAAGGTTGGTCCACGATTCGCAAATACAGCCGGATGGTCGGTCGCGACGGATAGCAAAAGCTCGGAAGGTCATGCGACGCATGGGCATGGAACTTATCACCAAGAAGAAAGCAGAGATTCTACGTGCTGCTGCTGGAGAGAAGGAGAAGGATAACCTGCAGAGCCGCGACCTCCTGACGCTGTTGATCAAGGCAAATCTGGCTACCGATCTTCCTGAGAGCCACAGGTTATCCGACGAGGACGTGCTGGCTCGTGAGCAGATCAAAGCCCTCGTCTATACGGGCGCACGCTGACTGTTCGATACAGAGGTACCGACGTAAGTCCAGTCCCCTTATTTCTATAGGATTTGAGGTACAACCGCGTTGTTAGCTTCCTTGTCGCCGGCCATGAGACGACGAGCAACGCTACGGCCTGGTGTCTCTACGCGCTGACGCAAGCTCCCGAGGTACAGCAGAAGCTGCGCGAGGAGCTCTGGAGCATCCCAACCGAGAACCCAAGTATGGACGAGCTGAACGAGCTCCCCTACCTCGAGGCCGTCGTCCGTGAGACCATGCGCGTGCACGCACCCGTCCCCTCGACGATCCGGGTCGCCATGACGGATGATGTGATCCCACTCGACACGCCGTTCGTCGATGTCCACGGCCAGGTGCAGGACAGCATCAGGTATGCTCTGGATATTGTCGTTCGTCCATCTTGTACTGAGGCATCTCACGGCAGAGTAAAGAAGGGCGACCCGATCTTCATACCCATCCTCGTCATAAACAGATCGAAGGCACTTTGGGGCGAGGACGCCTTTGAATTCAAGTAAGCATGATTTTTCCCTGGGTCCCCGTCTCCTGCGTCGTGTTAATCTGACGTCCAAGGCCCGAGCGCTGGGAGTCCGTCCCCGACGCTGTACAGCACATTCCAGGTGTATGGGCGAATCAGATGAGCTTCCTGGGCGGCCCGCGCGCCTGTATCGGCTATCGCTTCTCTCTCATTGAGTGCGTCTCTCCACTCCTTCTATCGCCGCAAGTTGAGCTGATTTCGAAATTGTCCTCAATCATTGCAAAACCCTACATAGAATGAAGGCCCTGATTTTCGCGCTCGTGCGAGCGTTCGAGTTCGAGCTCGCGGTACCCCCGGAGGAGATCATGAAGAAGTCGACTGCGGTGCAGCGCCCTCTTGTCCGCAGCGAGATGGACAAGGGCTGCCAGCTACCGCTGTTGATCAAGCCGTACCACACGGTCTGAGGCTGCGGAGGGTGTACTTGGGGGTCCGATATATGACAATTTCACCCATTGCTGTTATGTATCAGTACTGATGTTGCTGCGCACACGTCTCTTCTTCCGATTCCGATGTCAATCTAGTCTTCCTACCTCACCAGTCAGCGTCTCCATCGCTGTGACACACCGTGCACGGAGCAGGAACACTGTGATGACTCTATTGTGATAACAAGGTCCAATCATCTACTACATAAGCTGGTCGTAGTGGTCCCGAGTAACACTCATCTCTTTAGGCTGATAGCGTGTCTCCTGGATTCCATACTAGTCCACATGGCTCTCGTCAGTCGTTTTCAAGGATATGCATATTCAACATCCCTACAAGTCTCTGCACCATCTGTTCGACAAACTCAGGATCGTTGATATCTCGATCGTCCTCCACAACGGGGATTTTGGTGCCTCTCAGTCCTTCTCTCACGGCGGAGAACAGTGCTTCATCTGCGTCGGGATCACAGAACGGGGCTCCCTGCACACTCAGTGCGCTCACTCCACGCCTGGGAATCCATATCTCCGTTATGGAAGGGTCCGCATCCTTCAGGCGCTCCGCGACTTGTTTGCCCAGTGTCAGACAGTCGCTCGGCGAGGTGCGCATCAGAGTCATGCTCGGATTGTGTTCAAACAAGTTCCGCTGCTCGTACTTCCCAGGCACAGTGGATCGTGGCCCGAAGTTGCACATGTCTAGCGCGCCGAGGGACACCACCTGCGGGATGCGCGCCTTGGCCGCCGCGGTAAGCCGCGTGTCTCCCGCGCTGAGCACGCCTCCGAGCAGGGCGTCCGCAAGCTCCGTCGTTGTAAGGTCGAGGATACCCGCCCAGAAGCCGGAGGCAGCAAGCCGCTCCAGGGCGCGCCCGCCTGCTCCAGAGCAATGAAAGACATACGTCGTGCACGGGTAGGCGGACAGGATCGCACGCGCATGCGTTACGGCCGGCGTGGTCACCCCAAACATGGTGATGGCGATGCGTCTGTTGCCGGGGGCCGACGTTGGGAGGCCGGTGCTAGGAGAGGGTGGAGCCTCGCGGAGGAGACGAGCGTGCTGAGCTCGAGCCATACCGGCGATGGCGCCGGCCGCGTTGTCGAGGACGGGCATCAGGATGTCGTTCAGCCCCGCGATGTCCACGACGCTGTGCATCATGGCCAGATCGGACTCCCCGACGTAGGGGCGCACGTCGCCTGCGGCCATGGTGCTGACGATGAGTTTCGGGAAACCGAGCGGGAGTGCCGCGCGCATTACTTCTGCACCTAGGGACGAGCCGCCGCTGCCTCCGAGCGAGATAGCGGCATGAATGGCGCGTGAAGTGTACAGCGATCGCACTAATGGAATCGTGTGCTTGATGACCGTAGAGATGAGCTCGCCCCGCGGAAGGGCCAGCAGGTCGGGCGGAGGAGGTATCCTAGAGTTTCCGAATATCTCAGCGTGCGAGAACGAAATGGACGGGTGGGAGTAAGGCGTGCGGCCGACGTCTATCAGCTTGCATTGGACGCCGTGTTCCTGCACGAGCTTGTCGTGGACGTACAGCAGCTCGTCGAACTTTGTGTCGCATGTGCCGATGAGCGCAACTGTGGGGAGCGTGCTCGTCATGGCGTGAAGGACTTGTTCATGCCAAAGGACGCAAATCTCATCTTACCAGCACCACGCTATCCACACGTATGTGAATCATGGAGGTTCTCGTGAGCCACACGATTCCCAGCTGACGGCCTGTAGCTGTGCGCAAGTGACGCAGCGGGAAGGCGGCTTACCAGGACGGCTCACCGGGACGGTCCCACATGACGTACCAACTTCTTGAGCGTCATATCTCGGAGGCAGATATTGCCTGGCGCGGCTGGTCGACGCATTTGCGTCTTTCCGAGCTACAGCGACCATGCCCCGTCCTACGAATAGAGAGGAGGCCCTTGCGCGCCTTCGTGAGACCATTGCGTCGGGGAGCATAGTTCTCGGAGCCGGAGCAGGTACTCTCTCGCATGCACCAGGCAATCTGCCACGCTCACATTAGACGCATAGGGATCGGCCTCTCGGCGAAATTTATCGAGAAGGGAGGCGCCGACCTCATCGTCCTCTACAACAGCGGGCGCTTCCGCATGGCAGGACGAGGCTCCCTAGCGGGACTCATGCCGTACGGCGATGCGAACGCCATCGTCCTCGAAATGGTAAGTCTGCTTAATTGAACATCGCTCTCGCCCCGCCGTGACCACATCCAACGCGGCCTCCCACAGGCGAACGAGGTGCTCCCCATCGTGGAACGCGCAGGCGTCCTCGCGGGAGTCTGCGGCACCGACCCCTTCCGCTCCATGCCGCGCTTCCTGCGGCAGCTCGCGGACACCGGCTTCTGTGGCGTGCAGAACTTCCCGACCGTCGGGCTCATCGACGGCACTTTCCGCCAGAACCTCGAGGAGACGGGCATGGGGTACGCGCTCGAGGTCGCGATGATCGCCGAGGCGCGCGCGCTCGGGCTGCTCACGACGCCGTACGTGTTCGACGTGCCGCAGGCGCAGGCGATGGCGCGCGCGGGCGCGGACGTGCTCGTTGTGCACATGGGGCTCACGACGGCGGGCAGCATCGGCGCGCAGACGGCGGTGTCGCTCGACGACTGCGTGCGCACGATCCAGGCGTGCCGCGATGCGGCAGTGGAGATCAACCCCGATATCATCGTGCTATGCCATGGCGGGCCGATCGCGCGGGCGGGGGACGCGGAGTACGTGTTGGGCAGGACGAAGGGGGTGCACGGGTTCTTCGGCGCGTCGAGCATGGAGAGGCTCCCGGCGGAGGTTGCCATCGAGGAGAACACGAAGGAGTTCAAGCGTCTGCAACCCAGTCTGTGATCCTGCATCGTTGCGTGATGTGTTCAGTGCGTCCATGTGAAACGGGGCAGCGAGTACGGCATTGTTAGCTTTCTTCACCATCCTAGCTTTCCGACGCCACAGGCGGTCGTACATCTTGGCAGTGGCCATGGAATGTAGATGATGTATTGGCCGATAGTGTCTTGACATGGGTATGTCTTCATAAGCAGGGGGGTCGGTCAGTGGCAATACAGGAAGCCCTTACGTTATCCTTACATGATAGACAGCGTGTCAAACCTACACCCGACTCTATAGACGCAAGACTCACCAGCAATTGTCTAAGATTTTTTCTTGACCAACGAATGAAGCTGAAGTCTCATGCTAGCAGGGCCAAGGGAGCAGACCAGGGTCTTTAGCCATCAAAGATAAGCTCACAAGTAGAGTCCATAGATACGAAAAGGCAGCTATCAGTCTGAACGTCATGGACCAGGATGAAACACAGTCGGTATGACTATAACAAGCCATATCTGCGGGCGCGCCGCCATGACATGAATAGACAGCAGCAGCACACGGCGAATTTGAAGAGCGTCCGGTCAAAGAGTGTTCCGCATCATGAACTCGGTGAAGATGGTGCCGTGGTCTGGTTCCGCACCGTCGTCAGCTACCCTGACACCCTCCGAGAATGATCGGAGCACCAGGACAAACGGACCACGACCACTGTAGCCCTTCGGGGGAAATATATCAATCACGCTGTCGCGGAGAAACCGCAAACGGTGATCGGGGAGTCGATAGACTATTGAAACGGTGGAGGTGATGGGCTCAGGCGTACGCCGCCCCAGAAGGCAAAGTGAAGGACACCTCGGCCTTGTCTGCCTATGGCATCGGCTCCAGATAGCGAGCTGTCGCCTACACCAAGCAACGTCACGGCACCAATTGACACACAAGCGACCATATGTCTCCACAAATTCTTCCGAGACACCCTGAGCGTGTGTTTTTCAGATATGAGGGGGGATGCGAAGCCGCAGACAGAAACGGCAGAAACACACGACCTGACTGGGGTGCTGGCGATGACCTCAGGCTTCATTCGCACCGGGGCAGGGCGCAGCTGCGGCACCGGCGCTGGGATAGTCTTGCTAACCTAGTCAGCTATGCTTCTGAGAGGGAGCACTGCCAGACACTCAGGTCCTGTTTTGATGCCAAGCTCCGACCTGCCTTCCGAGAACGCATGAACCAGCCCCTGCTTTCCGCCTTCGATGCGGCACGGCTTGCCCACACGCGAGGGCAATTGCTACCGCAGCGTACGTTCGACGTTATATCGGTTGGGAGCTTCTCGCGACCCTTCGCCTTACCGGACATGGAGTGGGTCAAGGCGTATCAATAAGCTGTATGTCGGTGAGGTCATAGGGGAGACCGGGTGGCTTACTACCGGATCCTAGAAACGGACAAAGACTCCCCGCTGCAGGTATTCAACGCCTGTGCGGGCAACGTGGGTGTGCCCTCGCAATGCCTATCGGTGAAATGCGCTTGAGGATTGTCTTCGCTATAGCACTGGCTAGCATGGTTTGAAGACGTCAGCTAGAGATATTCCTGACCGCGCGTTCGTCGCGTTGTGGTAGGGTGAGTCACCCAAGACGAAGCACTCGGTATAGACCTTTCTTCATGGTATCTAATCAGTCTAGCAGACGATTGTAGTACCGACTGAAGACAAGACCTATATCACAGAAATAGTAGACCATAGCAATGAGATGATTTAGAGCACACTTTATTGTCCAGAGCTAGCTTGAATGGATGCAGCTGTACTTTGCTCAGCACGATCGCGTTTGATCGGGCTATGGTTGCCGATTTGAACGCGTCGTCCTCATCGTGCTCTCTCCCCTCCCCGCCATCCTCGTCGCAACAATACGCCCGTCTCCTGCTTTCTGTCCTCACCCGCTCCCACCCCGAACATGGTCAACTCAACAGAACAATCCTTCCACTCCAACCTCACCCAGTTCCGCTGGGCGCAGCAGAACGGCGGCGGCGCACAGGCGCAGGAAGCGGACGCCCCCCCGGGGCGATTCGCGCGCTTCTACAACGCCATTGGCGGCAGCTACATCCCCTTGCGCTCAACAGAGCGGTCGAACGACGAGGATGCCTACTTTGCGCTGTCCAGATGGGAGAGGTGCGTCGCCCCGCGTCGTGCTAGCGGCTAGAGACGTCCCTGTCTGACTGGCAGCTCCGCCGCACGCTCCCTTCGTACTCATATGTGCCACCGGCCCTTGGATTTGTGATGATGTCCCTGAAGATTGCTCGGATTTGGCGGGTGCTTGATCGGCGCGGCGGTCTGCTTCTTCGTCGCCTTCATTACGCTGCCGCTCCTGGCCCTGCGGCCCGCCAAGTTTGCCCTCGCCTTCAGGTACGCACCGTGCCGCCCCCGCTGCTGTCGTCGCACGCTTACCCTCCGCCGTCCCAGCCTGGGGAGCCTGCTGGTCATGTTTGGGTGCGTCCGCCTTCCTCTTCAGACTCCGAGAGGCGGGAGCTGCGCTCGCCCGCACGCGCGTCCTGACACGCACGCCCAGCTTCTCGGTCCTCATCGGGCCGCTGAACCATCTCAAGCACATCGTCTCGAAAGAACGCCTCCCGTTCTCCATCGCCTACCTCGCGAGCCTCGGCCTCACGCTCTACTTCGCACTCGGGGTACGTCCCGCTCGCGTCTCTCGCGAGACCCGCGCTCATGTCTTCCCCAGGCGCATTCATACATCGGCTCGCTCCTCGGCGCAATAGTACAGGTGCGTCTGTGCTCTCATCGGCGCGCGAACGACGGCGTGGCACCCGGCTGACACGGGTCCCCCCATGCGCTAGGTCGTCGCGCTCATCTCGTACGTGCTTGTCTACTTCCCCGGCGGCGTCACAACCCTTCGCTTCGGCGGGCAGATGGCGCTCCGCGGCGCAGGCAGCCTCCTGCCCATCTAGCATACCCTCCTTGCACTCGCCTGCCACCACGTCCCGAGGCAGACTCGTTTGACTCTCGCGAGCAGAGCACCGCACGCTCCATATTGACACATATATATCTATTGACTACAATCTGTCCGTATCGCTGTCACCGCTGTCGCACACTATAATACATACCCCACATCCCGAATCCGGGGGTCGAGCTATGACTGCCCGTTTTGTGTCTGCGCCGGCTCGTCGTGCAGCCCCGCCGTGTCCTTCAGCCGCCGCGCCATGATCTCGATGTAGCTCCCGTACGACTGCCAGTCCCGTCCCAGCGTCTCCTCCGACTGCCAGGTGGGTCGTTAGCATTCGTCGTGCCGTCTCAACAGGGTTAAAAGAGGCTGGGGACGCACCAGGTCGAGCGCCTGCAGACGCTGCAGCATCGGCACGAGCTTGCGCGCCGCCTCCGCTTGTAACGTCTCTGCGTCTGGCGACAGCGCGAGTCGCATGGCGTGCGACACGGCGCCCTTGAGGTCCGGGTTGTTGAGGTGGTGGCCCTCGCAGTAGAACACGAGGTGGCGCCACAGCAGCAGCAGCAGCATCTCCAGCGAGCCTGCAGACATAGTCAGAGTCAGACGGCGCTCCACACGCGATGGCCGGCATTGGTGAGACCTACCCGATGTTGTCCGGGCACGACGCGTCGCTTGCGCGCGCCAGCGTGCGAGCTCGCGGCTGATCAGCGTCTGCTTCTGGCGCATGTCGAGGTTGTCGAGGACGATGTGGTCGGAGACAGGCACGATCTGCGCGGGGTCAGGGATGCGTGATGTGGCTGCGGAGAGATGAGGGGCCTACCTCCTCGATGTTGTCAACCCTGATGTAGTCCCGCGCAGAGAGCTCGGCAGACAGGTCGACGATTTGCTTGAGGGAGTTTGCGAGGTCGTCGCAGAGGTGGTTCAGGGCGTCGATCGCGTCTCCCACAGTGGGCACGGTCGCTGCCGGCGATGTCAGCATTCGCAGTCGAGCAGCGGGCACATCAGGAGGCGCTCACCGACGTAGCGCGTCGATCGTTCGTCCTGTTGTCTTGGCGTCGTGACGACTGGCGACAATACGAGCGTCAAATCCGGCTCTGAAGGGTAGCTGGCTTCAGTCTCGTATGCGGAGATGATGCCGGCATGTTTCACTCACCCGTGAACTCACTTGCCGTCCCGAGATATGTGACTATCGCTCTCCTGAGCAGCCGATCGTGCTCGAGGACAGCAGAGCGGAACTTTGTTTCTGATGTGAGACCTAGCACACAGCATGAGAGGAGAACGCGAGGATGATTCTGAGTACATACCATGCCCTGTCACCCCTGCGTCCGCTAGTTCCGCGTCGGTCTGAGGTTGCACACGATCCGACCAGTGCTGATTGCTCAGACATCTTGAGGCAAGGCCCAGGATGGCCGAGTGGATGCCACCAAAGCCGGAGGTCGATACCTAATCATGAGCTCAGTATAGTAGCATATACATTCAATATAGTGTGACAGCTCACCAGCTCCGGTTTGGGCACTAATTGAAGAACATTGCTACATAGGGATATAATGAGGCGGATCTCTTCCATGACTGACAGAGAAGGCTCGTCGAATTCGTTCTTGAGCAGCAATGCGATGGTGTCTCGATGCCCAGATAAGAATTGCAAAGCCTATGTGTGCCGATGTTAGGATGTCTTCAACAGTACTGTGCAGTCAGAGAAAAAAGTACCTGATTCGCTGCAGTGGTGTGCCGGTGACCCAGCGTCACCAGCATACCAAGGACAAGTTGCAATGCTGGAAGGAATAGCTGATGATAGCGCTGGATAGCTGATGGCAGGAAAGAGTCGCGGTCTGTGAATGGGGCCAGTCAGCCATGCAATAAACTACTGCATCGATCAAGATATTCACCGATGAATGCTTGGTCGGCTTCAGGGCGGGCATCCAGGTAGTCGCAGTCCGCAAGGATGGGGATGGCTCTGGATTCAAGCAATCGCTCGGCTCCTTGTCGCGTCTTGGTCATGCGAATCAGTAGTGACATCTTGGCTTCATATACATAGAGTGCATTCAGGTCGTCTGCACCGCATCACATTATCAGTTGGCGAGCACGGAGGAGACGATGATGCGTACCTGGATCTGGTTTCAAGACCGCCTGTAATAGCAAGTCCGACTCCTTGAATCCACTCACGAAGCCCGCAAGAAATCCGTGGCGACTGAGTGCTTGTAGAACAGCGGGATGCTTCTCCGTCTCGGATAGCCGGACTAGCGAGTCTAGCAATATGAAGGCAACTGTCCTCCATACTTCGGGCCCATCGATGGCATCTCGCGAGACCGTTACCACCAGTCGGTCCATGACAGACTTCAGTATCGCGGAGCAGCCCTGGGCATGTGTTGACGAATCGTCGGATCCCCCTGGTGGTACTACTGTCGAAAGCTCGCTCACACTAAGGTTGTCCCTGCTGGTAGCCGCATGTGACGTAGAAAGAGCCAGTGCGATTGAGTCGACGTCCTGATCCCTATCTGTCGACACCATCAGATGCAGGAAGTTGATGAGTGATGCATAGATGTTGCCGCGGACGAGCTCGAGATGGCTGTTGTGCATAATGCACTCCAGTATGTTGCGCAGAAGGGCATACAGTCGCTCAGCAGGAAGTGAACTTGCGTCGACATCGCCACCAGCAGACTGCACCACCACTTGATGGTACCTGTCTTCTCGCATTTTGGTGATTGTTGACAGCATGCATTCGGCCAACAGTACAGCCGTAGACTCCTGAGTGTTGGATGAGCACAGAATTGCTGGTATGACGTGCAACAAGTCAAAGAGCATGTTCTCTCGGCGATCGTGAGGCAGCCGCTCGAAACACTTCATAAGAGACATGTCTAGGATTCGTCTCCAGGCCTCATAACCGCAGGCATTTGCATGGCGTATGGCCCGCCGATGATTCTCGAGGGCGCAACTTTCCATGATATAAGTCGTCTCTGTCATGAGTTCGTCCAGGTGGGTAGATGTCACAATGCGATTCTGCGTATGCAGCGTGTGACGCGCCAAGGCCAACAGAGAAAGCAATGCTGTTCGATCGACAATTTCGCAGCCAGATTCGTCCACACGAAGGCAGCTCTGGAGGTTGAGGTTCGCTAGAAACTTGAGCTCAACAGGTTGGACAGCCAAACTGTCAGACCAGTCGAAGTCCAAGGACTGGAGGAACTCGATCATCCTGAGATGCGACTGTCCAACCTCATGGAAGGCCCTGAGGGCATTGTACTCCCAATTCGCGGGGTCGTCCTCGAGGGGTTCTTCTTCGTTGCCAAAAAGCAGTTCCAGCAACTCGGCGACACTCTTGTAGTGATTCTTGTTCGTGAGGACGTGGAGCTCTAGAGCGACCATATCCAAGATCCAAGAACGCACTTGCAGGAACGCAACGACGTTGTTCACGGTCGTGGTGATTCGAGAACCATCGTTATAAACAATCTCGACGAAAGGTTCTTGTTGCACGACCGGAGCCTTGAATGGAATAGCAGCTAGATGTCGCGCGAAGAAGTCCTCGCGAGTGCGCAGATAACGCATGATGAACTCAGAAGTCCGCGGGTGTTGGCATAGGAGGAAGACAATGTGGTAGCATCGCTCAGCGAGGGCGGGAAGGGTTACAAAGAGGGGTTCAGCGGATGATGGTTCTCTGCGGCTCCGTCCTTTGCCTCTGAGGCGAGGTACGCCCGCATTTAGAAGATCGAGTATTGAGTGGATGCAAGAGCGCCGAGCGCCGAGAGCATGTGGATCTTGCACCTGATCCTCAGTTGTGGCTCCGCCGAACAGCAGAAAGTGGGCTATGTTGGGATAGTGACGATCTGAATGAGTATTTTGAATGAACAGGTTGAGCACCGCCAAACGAACAGCCTGGGTAAGTGCATCAGAAGCCTCGTCGACATCAGGAGCGCCAGCACCAGTATTCTGCTCTGTCGTACTCTCTGCCACCTCCACATCTTCCCAGACATCCGCGTCCATGATTGTCTGGTAGCCATCGAGAATGCGGTCCGATTCCTCGCTTCTGTCGATCAAGAGTGCTAACTGAGAGAACGAAGTAGAGGCGGCAAGAGCTGTCAATATCTTCACGCTCAGGAGCACGAGCTCTGGATAAGCGGGGTAAGCGACGTACGCCGCCACGGCTGGGACATATGGAGGGGAGTAGGAAAGAGCTTGATCGAGTCGACTGAAATATGACACCGGGGGGATCTCGCCGGTGGTGGATGGCTCGTTGGCTTCCGAAAGTAGTGGAATGAGGACATCCAGGAAGATGTCCTGGATTTCCAGCACTCTATGGATGATCCTCAGCACGCGCACCATGGTAATACGGAAGAACGGCTCCTCATCCGCAAGGCCTCTATCAAATCCCTCGAGGCCGTCCACGAGGTATGACAGAATGCTCGTTTGGAGAGGTGAAGGAGTGAGGATGCGCTTCATTATATCGTACCCAGGATGGGTAGCTAGCTGTAGCAGTGCATCGCCTTTGGGTAAGAGCTCCTCCACGTTTGTCACCAGAGACTCCAGATCATATCTGGCTAAGCATCGCTCCATGAAACTCAAGCACAGGTCGTTCGTCCGCCATCGATCTGCAGGTCGGAGGTACTCGCGCGAGTTGATTTTCGAAAAGACGTTGTCGATAACGAAGGACGAGAAGGGACTGATTCCTGGTTGCCGGTATGGCTGTCCAAGTGTCTCTGGAATGGTGTTGACTGGCTCAGCATCAGTTATGCGGTCTCTCAGTGGGATGCTTTTGGGCGTGTGTATGAGGGTGCTGAGCAGCTTCAGGAAGGGGATAGTAGAAGGATACATCTTGTAGACGGCTTCAACCTCGTCGAGCTCGACCTCAACGCCCTTGACGGGAGGAAGCGTACCAGCCATGCCAGGATGATAGCGTACGTTGATGACCTCCATTCTCTCCATAAGGGTCCAGACAGTCCGACAGATCTCCACTCCCGCCGCTCCGGCGCCGGGTTCGCAGAACGAGGCCAACGTCTCGAATATGGCGCCCTTCAGTTCAAGCGGGATGCCGAGTGGGATCAGAGAGACCAAGGTAGGGATTGCACGGAAACGAGCATGTCCGCTGATTGTCACGCGCACACTGACGGAGTGTGTGACGACGGTAGCCAGCAGGCGGAGGAATGACTGAGCAAGCAAAACATCCTGTGGGGTGAACGGCAATTGCGGAAGGGGCTGCTGCGGTTGTGGCGCTTGCCACGTCTGGGAAGTGAACACCGACTGCGACGTGCCTGCCCCTTGTGACTGTGCGGGGACAGTTCGAGGGCCTGACCCAGCAACAACCCAAGAGTCAAGCAGTCCAAAGATAGAACCCCATGAGACAACAGAGCTCGTACTCAGGTGCGTTGAGGCCGATGAAGGCACGGAACTGCCAGGAACGACATCGCCTCCTCCACGAGCCAGGAAGTTGTACGCAAGCTCGCTACATTGCTGGCCCTTTGCCAGACCTCCGAGCATGTCGTAGAGTGCCATCATCATGTCGACGTCTCGCGCCTGCGTCGACCATACGGCCCACTGCAAAAACGCAGGGAGCTTCCCGGAGCTCGACTCGGAATATTGACTGTATGTTGACCGGCGACCGTTCAGTATAATGCCGCCGCCCCAGAAGTGTACCGCCCTCTCGGGTGGCAAGGTGGAGTATAGTAGACCAATGAGCGAGAACAGCACTGCCATGTCATTTCGAGGTGGCGTATTGGGTCGTTCTGATTCTGATGCACCAGGAACGAAGCGAGACGATGCATGAGTTTGCGATGCACGGTACGTCCTTGAACGATCTGGGCGAGTGCCGGCAAGAAGTAGGTCTTCCTGACGCTGCTTGATTTTGCGTAGCTCTGAGGACGCCTGGGTGATCAGCGAGCGAATGAGCGCTTCACATGCTTCCAATATTGCAGGCTTGAAATCCTCGGCCGGCAGCTCCGTTGGAGGGTCTTGTTCGAGTTGGGCGAGCAGGCCCGAGGCGAAGGATGTCGGCGGATTCGCAGCCTGCCTCTTTTGAAGCAGAGCAACCATGCGCAGGAGGTATATGAAACAGTCGCCCTGTACCGCGTTCCAGACTTGCGCCTCCAGTTCATCCGTCTTGTATCCTTCCGCGTTCTCTAACGATGGGTCGCGACGGCGTGCCTCGGCGAGGAAGAGCGTCCACTTCAGCAGGACTGTGGCCTTAAGTCCGGGCTCACTCCACATGGTCCCGATGTCCAGTTTCCTTTTCATGAATGACATGAAATCCTTGTCTGTGCCAATGAATTGGCGAGCTTTCCCGCCACTCGATTCAGGGTGTACGACATCGAAGACTGCGAGGACAGTCGGGAGGATGTAGAGGGTCATTGGATGACGCGGATTTGCGGCCAGCCAGTCGACAAGCTTCGGTATCTCGTCAGGTGCGAAGTAGCCCAAGCGGCCTATGCAGTACAATGCTGTTGCCAAGGTACGCCGTTCGTACCTCAGCGATTCGCATCGAGCATTCAGGATGTCAGCTCCCAGGGAGCCTGCACTACCTGCACATGATACAAACACAGTTGAGTATGATTACTTCTCACGACCAGGAACAGCTAGGTGAAGGAAAGCTCGACCTCATATAACGGGTGCCTTAGATATATCAGGTTAATGACACCACAGTTAGCAGATGGCATAAGGGGAGCGGCACGCACACCCCAACGAATGACATCGGCCGATCCAAGCATAGCTAAGGATAATGTGCCAAGGAAAGAATGTCACCATTGGAGCCTCTCTCCTTGCTTCATTCGAGGCTTTCAGAACACTACATGTGCAATTGAGCAGTCCACACTCAAGCTCGGCCCCGAGGGCTGATAGGGTCAGTCACTGGCTCAAAAGAACTAGCCCTCTCCCTGTCTGCAACACAGGACAGGCGAACGGTGTAGGGACAGCCATAAAGTACGACGCAGTCTAGACCAGACTTGGGCACCAATGGGAGGATTTAAATGATCACTTACCTTGTGCTGTTGGCGCCACAGTATCACTCCTCGCATTCTGTCTAGCGGTCTGCGCCTTTGCAAGCACGTTCCCTAAATTGTGAACTTCTTGAAATATCTTCATAGGCAATGATGGTCCACTACGCGTCGCAAGGAACTCCTGTCGAACGAACTCGTCCAGCCGAGCGAACAGCATTGGCGCATCGTGGTTCTGTCCGGCCTCGGCAGCCTCGTATATATACCGTAGACAATCAGCTAGATGGCGGCGTCTCGTGTGGTGCTCCAAAACAGCAGTCTCAACGCATCTCTCAGGAGAGAGGTTTGGGTTCTCAGCCATAACATCCTGCAGTAGTTCAGCGATGTAGCGCTCGGAGCAATCCAATTGTTGGGAGAGGAAGATGGCTTGCCGCGAGAAGTCAGCGTTCACTGCCAGTGATCTCCCATTTATCAGGACCTTCCCTGTGTTTCAAGTGAGTTATCCTGAGAGCCGACAAAAACACGATGTTGCGCTCACCGGACTGGAGTTCGCGCTCTTCTTGTTGATTCCGTGGACCGACATCATAGATATTCATGAGTAGCGCCCTGTGCGCCCTGAGCTCCTGAAAGAGCTGTTGCTCTCCATTTTGCAAGCCTCGTGAGCTGAAAGCCGAGAGTAAACCGGACCGTAGCTGGGAGACTGAAGCCATAGAGCTCGTGATGGTCGTGAGTGAAGTGTGGCTCAACGCGCTCGACGCGTCGCGTCCTCTAAGCGCCCAATGCCGTACAATCCTCGTGGTCCTCTTAGGCTCGTGTCTCGACCTCTTTCCTCGGGTTCTTTCAGAGCGCTTGCCTATCGACCACGACCATGTCCTCAATTGTGTACCGGCAGTATACCGGCGAGTCTGATCTGCCCTACATCATGTCCCTCGTTCAGCACGAACTGAGCGAACCGTATGTCATATACACATACCGCTACTTCCTGCGGCAGTGGTAAGCGCGGTACAATCTCTTCTGCCTCTCATGCTAACAATTATAATAGGCCTCATCTATCTTTCCTTGTGAGTGAACAACCAGATATGCAGCGACAGTACGATGAGTGCCGTTTGTAGGCCTACCCCGACGACTCGTCCGAGCCCGTAGGTGTCATCGTCTGCAAGCAGAGCATGCACAGAGATGTCACCAACAGAGGGTATATTGCTATGCTCAGCGTAAATAAGAACTGGCGCAAACGCGGAATAGGTAATTACCTACTATGTTTGTTTGTCTCCGTCCCCGCCCCTGACGCATTACCGCAGCGAGCACGCTAGTCCGCATGTCTATTGCAGCAATGAAGTTACGCGGTGTCGATGAGGTAAGAGTTCTGTTCCGCTATGCCCCCGGTACTCAAGCCTGGACGGCCGTACGCCAGACTGGCCGAAGTGTTACAGGCAGGCGCCGCTTGGCACAGTTCCGGTTCTGCGGATCTGGCCCCGCCACCGCCTGTGTACTCTACCGCCTAGGAAGCAGGTCTGAGCACAGATTCTGCTAGTGCTCTTGGGCAGCCGTATACACTGACCAGGAAGCTGATGTGTCTTTCGAAATTTGAAGCATCTACATGCATGCACTTGCAAGCTCAGGCTTAACGACTGTCCCTTCACTTTCTGGGACGCACGACGGGTCGAGGGGACCGCACACCGCTGCCTGCCACTGTGCTTTCTCGAGCCGCCCAATTCGTTCCTATCATCGACACGAGATACTAACATACTCTGTCCCTGTAGGTGGTCCTCGAGACTGAATATGACAACGCCGCCGCCCTGTCGCTGTATGCATCGCTCGGCTTCATCCGCGAGAAACGTCTCTTCCGTTTCTACCTCAACGGCAAGGATGCCTTCCGTCTTGTCCTCGTAGTCGAGCCCAGCGACACAGACGATGATGAGGCGTCCGAAGCCACCTCCGCCAAGCCCTTATACCTCGCACCTCCCCGCATGATGCGCGTCCCACCCGCGCCCTACGACTCGGATGACGACACCTCTTCCCGTTAATCAGCTTCCGCCGCTTTACTCTGCCCGAAGGTACTGTATTCTGCAGCTAGTTTGTTGTACCAGTGTAATGGTTTTCCTGTCCACAATCCGCCCCTCTTGGGCTCTGTACATTACATCACGTCCTAACAGTGTCTTCGGTAATACATTATCTTGGCCTCGATCTGAGCGGAAAACCTCTCCTCGAGCCATCACTCAATAAAGCACGCGGATGATGATGTCTCGAAAGCCAAGTCTATCTCGTGTAGCTGGACCTTCTATATTATTTTTGGTTCCCGAATGACTAATAAACAGTGTAGAAAAGCGAATGCAAGAAAGAATCCATTACAGCTCGTCGTGAGAGCGGATCGGGTCGTCCTCGTCGTCGGGCGTCGCACTGAATGGAGCGCCGCCGCCGGAGTAAAGCTTGCTCGTGATGGGGTTGACAACACTTTGCACCTCTGCACGCAACTCATCAGCACCCATGATTGTCTTGCACATGTGGTATGGGGGTACTCACCGTTGAGCTTCTCTTCGAGCTCCTCCGCCGACGCGCTCTGCCCGTTGTCGTCAATCCAGTCCGTCGTCTCCTTGACGGTGTCCAGGATCGTCTTCTTGTCCGCATCGTCAAGCTTGCCGCCGAGGCCCTCTTGGTCCCCGAGCTGTGTCTTGAGCCCGTACACGAACGTCGAGAGGCTGTTGAGTGCCTCGATACGTTGGCGTTGCGCTTCGTCCTCGGCAGCAAAGTCTTCCGCCTCCTTCACCATGCGCTCGATCTCTTCGGGCGACAGGCGGCCCTTCTCATTCGTGATCGTTACTGACTCCGACTTGCCACTATAATCATTCGTCATTCGTCAAGCAGACATAGCGGCAGTTATAGTGCACTCACGTTCCCTTGTCAGAGGCGGAGATCTTCATTATACCATTCGCGTCGATCTCGAAGGAGACCTCGATCTGAGGTACACCACGAGGGGCAGGCGGGATACCGTTCAGCTCGAACTTGCCTAGCAAGTTGTTGTCCTTCGTCAACGAACGCTCTCCCTCATACACCTGGATCAACACAGTCTGCTGGTTATCAGCAGCAGTCGAGAAACTGGGAACCATCGTCAGCATCGCATCAATGCCTACACAAACACCACTCACATCTGGCTCTTGCGAGTGGGGATGACAGTGTTACGGGGAATGAGCTTGGTCATCACACCACCAGTGGTCTCGATACCAAGCGTGAGTGGGCAGACATCAACGAGGACAATGTCACCGAGGTTTTCGTCACCAGAGAGGATACCACCCTGGACAGCGGCACCATACGCGACGGCCTCATCAGGGTTGATATTTTTTGAGGGCTCCTTGCCGAAGTACTCCTTGAGGAGCTGCTGGACCTTCGGAATACGCGTCGAACCACCGACTAGAACAATCTGTCCAGCGAGGAGCGGTCAGTCCGTGGTGGATGCGTTTGGTCGCGAGATGTTACCTCATCAATGTCTTCTTTCTTGAGGTTCGCATCCTTGAGCACCTGCTCAACGGGCTTCATTGTCTTCCTGAAGAGGTCCATGTTGAGCTCCTCAAACTTCGCACGCGTAAGCGTCTCAGAGAAGTCATTGCCGCCCTCGAACGCCTCAATCTCAACACGCGTCGACTGCTGGCTGGACAGCGTGCGCTTCGCCTTCTCGACTTCACGCTTGAGCTTGCCCAACGCGCGCAGGTTACCCGTCACGTCTGTACCCGACTTCTTCTTGTACTGCTTGATGAGGTAGTCCATGACACGGTTGTCGAAGTCCTCGCCTCCAAGATGCGTGTCACCCGCGGTCGCAAGCACCTCGAAGACACCGTCGTCAATAGAGAGCAGGGAGACATCGAATGTTCCACCACCGAGATCGTAGACGATGATCTGCGACTCGCCGCCCTTCTTGTCCAGACCGTATGCGATGGCGGCAGCGGTGGGCTCGTTGATGATACGGAGCACCTGCAGACCAGCAATCGTACCGGCATCCTTCGTGGCCTGACGCTGGGCGTCGTTGAAGTCTAACAAGCGTTTATTAGCACTAACACGCCAAGGCTAGATGCCGATGCACATACATGCGGGGACAGTGACGACTGCGTGAGTAACAGGCTTGCCAAGGTAGGACTCGGCCGTCTCCTTCATTTTGCCCAGGACCATGGCCGAGATCTCCTCTGGTGTCTGCAATGACTATCAGCAATCTCATGCGCTCTGCGATTGAAGTAACAATACGCACGAAGTCGCGTTGCTCCCCGCGGTGTTTCACTGAAATGACAGGCTTATCACCCTTAGAAACAATCTTGAAGGGCCAATGCTTCTGGTCGCGCTTGACCTCAGGATCGTCATATTTACGACCAATGAGACGCTTCGCATCAAAGACAGTGTTCTCGGGGTTCGAGGCGTAGGCATTCTTGGCAGCGTCACCAACACTGAACACAAGACATCAATTATATGCGAGCGGCATACGTGTGTCAGGACATACAGTCGCTCCTCATCCGAAAAGCTGACCCATGATGGCGTAATACGATGGCCTTGGTCGTTTGCAATAATTTCGACGCGTCCACCTCGTTGTACACTGTTGCAAAAAGTCAGGCAGGGCGCGTCACCATGGTATACGTGTAGCTTACCCTACACAAGAGTAACTGAAGACGAGTTCAGGATCAGCTATGCAACCTTGAGGCTGCACGCAAATGCACTTACGTTGTACCAAGATCTAGAAGGCTTGGTCAGAGACAGCCAAGCGCAAGTATGTTCAAGAGTGACTTACCAATACCGATAACTGTCCCATACTCAGACCGCTTGTCATCATCCGCACTAACCGAGACAGGGCATAGGAGAAGGACAGCGAGGAAAGCAAAGAAGACAAGGGAGAGTGAGGACACTAGCCGTCGGGACTGTGTCCGCGTTGGGCGTCGGGGGGACATGGTGGTGGATGTGCTCTGACGCTCACAGACACTCGACACGGTCTTATATTCCTTACTACCAACCCGCCACGTCAACACTTTGGGACATGCAAGACCCCGAAAACCTTGATCGCGTAGCCTGCCAATCAGGCTGTGCGATATTTGTCTCAGCTACATATCTACCGATACAAGCATTCTGAATGTGATAAGGAGCTCGTAAGCATAAAATACTTCCTCCCGTCCAGTACATGCAAGCAAGGTGACCAAGGTCCTGATACGAGGCGCCAATACGTGTTCTGTCTGCGTCGAGGACTGTCCAGCGCACTATCCATGCCACGTAACTCTGACACCACCACCATCATGAGACCCATTTGCCTTCCATAGGCGGTCGTCTCAGCGGCCGGAGAACACATATACAGACTTTTCTGCTGTCAGGTAGGATGCTAGGTCGTCTCGCATACATGTCTGCGCTCCGGTCGGGGCGCTGTACCGAAGCTATGCATATGTGTTGCTGTCTCAGACATGTTTCCTCAACGATGGCCTGATACATGTGGAACAAGAGCGCTGCTTGTAGTGCGATCGTTAAAGCTATTAGACTATTGCGTCGCTTCTATACTTGAAGTGCCGCCAGGGCCTTGCTCTAGCGAGCAAGGGATCCGTTGTAGAATCAATTTTGATGCATGCTCAGCGAATCTTGCATCGAGTGTGTTGTGTCTTGCAGCTTCAGCACATGGCCTCCAAAGGCTCATTATTGTTAAGGCTCTTTTCTATTCGTTTATCAATTCACAGCAACCTGTATATCCACGCTTCGATATCAATGACAACCTCTCCTGCTCACGCCACAAATCCTTCGCCACTGTCACTTCGTCTACTCTTATATCACCTCTCTAGAGTTGACTGCGCTTTCATCAAAACCCATAATCACCTTTCTGATTCCCATAGACATTGACGTGGTGCGCTTTGGAGTTTCATGTATTCTTGACGGAAGCTGATCCACGTACTTAGATGTCACAGCCGGAAGGAACCATAGACTCCTAAATCTTGCCAGATGTAAGTGCGACTGGCCAGACGAAGACTACGGAAGGCCATGAACATCCGCGACGTCTCGTGACGATGGTCGACAGCTGTTTCCTCAAACCCACAGTTCCCTTAAACCAAACCCCTACGAAATCCAACCTTGTCGATGCCGAAGTATATAAAGAGATGCTCATGGCGACCCTCATGAGACGTATGTCCCCGTTTTCGAAATATTCAGTCTGCAACTGTGCTCATTCGTCACAACTGGAATAATGAATTTGCAGATGGAGCCCGTTGCTCCCGCAGCGGTGAAGGAATATGACGTGATCATCGAGCAAATATACAAGAATGCGATGCTTGTCGACGCTCACATACTGCGCTTTGTCTGCGTGTACTCTGACCGCCTTGTGAAGAAAGCCCTTGCTGCTGTGCGTTGCTTGTGCTATCGACTCACACGTCTTGTACTGAGCTCTCAATCAGGTTGAGTTCGCAAAGCATTTGAAGGCGCTGAAGACCAAGGGAGAGGTATATGGCCACAAAGATCTGCAGATGATGGACAACCTTGCGGGCAACCTGAGGCATTTCGCAGCTGCGGTCTCTCAATTTGCACCTTGACCTGTCTTTTGTTGTTATGCCTCGCGGTCTAAGTGTCTGGTGACTCTTTCTTGTGCTCCCTTCCTTGTACTGCCTGCGGCGATTGTTCTATACCCTCAACAGCCCTATCATTCTGAAGGGGCTGACACTGCGGTATTGCTTTTTTGTTGTGGTCGCGCCCAATAGGAAGGAGGTCCGTTTATAGCAGTGAGAGCGCTTAAGCTAAAGTTGTGTCAGTTCTTGTCGACAAGCTCAGCTTTGATAGTCATACAAGCACTGTCTTGAGATAGGGATGCTGTGCAACTGGCCAACACGTTTCATTGACCGCAAAGGCGTTCTGTAGTACGTGGCTTCTTAGCGCTCGACTTTCTTTGTTGCATGCTCGTGTATGGCCTTCGAGATCGCTTGATCACCTCGTTGACCCGAATAGGTAACTCATGCTCGACGACAACACCTGTTTCTTGATGCCTCGCGTTGCAGCACAACTCGCATACATCATGTATACGGACGTTCTTCGCGCCACTTGGATAATGGTCAGTCTAGGAATACTACCGTGATTAGACTGCCATCACTCGCTTTGATTGCGCTTCAAAACCCGCCACGAGGAGGGACGAGCCACTGTGGCGTAGGTCAATGTCGACGCCCTTATAAAGGCTTGTATCCTTTATTGTGCCTCACATTTCCTCCATCTCCTGGTGCACACGCATCGGAAAGTGTGATCCCTCTGCTATTGACACTCACAGAGTTTGTACCACATATCCTCACCAACATGGCATCTGCGTTTAAGGCCAACCCACTGCGTGCTGCACCCAAAGCACATACGGTACGACCCACCAGTTTTGATCTGCTCCATGTGCATTGAGGAGCCTTGGCCATATAGTTTGCAGACGAGCCAAGGCGTGATGTTAGCCACTTACTCCGACAGGCGGTCGATGTTGAGAAGAGGCGCTACGCTTTCAACCGAGATGCCGCACAATTCAAGCCTCACGTTCCCAATATAGACGGGAGGGCGCCCAAAGCGGAGGATCTGCAGAAGGCGAGGGAGTACATCGAGCTGCTCATGGAGACGTGGATAAGACGTGCGTCCATCGGCCTGTTGCATAGACTGACTGATGTGCTGATCCGTCGCAGCTACCATTGCGATGTTGAGCACGGTACACGTCCCATCAGAAATAATGCAGGAGTATAACAGGTACTTCAAGGAACTGCGTGATTATACAAACATGACAGAGGCCAACCTGCCACATCTCACCTGCGCCCTTCCTCATAATGAGATTCAACTGATGCTCGTTCACGTGCGTCGCACGGGTTATTATGTTCTCCAGCCGCTACTGACATGTGGCATTGTAGATTGCCACCATCCGGTGCCAGGATGAGCTTTGTCACTGGACTGACAACCCGCAATATCTAATCGACCTGGGTTCTTTGCTTTCACTTATACATACTATGAAATGCACGGCTTATGCAGACCCATATGGACAATTCACACACTAGAGGAACCAGCTACTGGCCACGTCCCGTATTCGCTCTTATATATCTGTGTTTTCATGTAGCGTCGGCACTAATTTATACGAAGGTCACAAGGAGTCTGACAGTCTTCCGATAATAATGCCCCGAATGCCTTCGGCGATCACAGTGTACCACTGATATCGTAATCACTAAGCACTTGCCATCTCGGATCAGCGGTCAGTCATGGTATGTGTATTAGCCTGTAGCGTATCAACTCCGTCCTCTTGCTGTAGTTGCCAAGAAACTGTCCATGCACCTCTAATTCATAGATTGCTCTGTCAAACATCAGAGGGAGCGTCACGTCAATGGAAATCCTAGCCCTTTTGGGGTTGAACTCATGGAGAACAGAGTGACTACCACATTGAAGAAAGCGGCGGGCCTGTTTTGATGTCTCGATCGACAACGTTGTAATCCATTTGCATCACCAAGCAGAAACTTGGTCTTTGTGGGCCTGTACGACTTTGACGTCACGATCAACGATGTGGGTGACCTGTGACACAAAGCCTGGAACGTCCGGCGATTGAAGGCGATCAGCTCTCTCTTCCCGAGCCGACTCACGTTCGGAAGAGCCTCGACAGAGATAAACGCAATGAGCGGTTCCGCAAACGCACTTGCAGTGCGCAGGTATGTGCACAATTCGAGTAGGATAGTCCCATACCACATCCTTCAGATGCGCCATGACCATTAACGTGTTCATTACATAAAAAAGAGCTGTTGAAGGGCCGATTTCGTGAGGTGTACAGAGGAAGCGTGGTGTTGGATAGATTGAAGCAAATGGCTAGTGAGTCAGCTCTCCACTCAGAACTTCCATCCACCTGTAAGGCCCATGACATTGTCGGGATCGTACTGGGCCTTGATAGACTGTAGTCGTGATAGGTTGTCGTCATACATGCGAGATAATGGTGTGTCGTAAATGGCGTAATTGGGGTACAGCGGTGCATTGCTGACTGCTTGACCCTCGCTCACTGCCAGACTTGTCAAATAGCTTGCGCTAGTTTGCATGACGTTGTTGATGAGCGAGTCAGATGAGGAAGAGTTCCACGAATAGTATATGTTCATCGGTAAGATGGCGTTGGCGCGGATTGGCGGCCAGGCGGAGTCTGAGCCATGAGAGAATACGCTGGGAAGGAACGGCTCCACATCATAGCTGACAAAGAGTCCCGGGACATCTGATTCGAGCTGGGATGCCCAGTACTGTAGAGAAGTGAGTGAGAATATAAGCAGTTAGTCAGATCCAGTCCTACCAATGTCTCGTTCGCTACCGCGGCAAGTATAGAGGGCGTAATCTCGTACAAAGAGACGGTATTGAAGTATCCTCTGGACCCAGAGCGGTCATGGTACTGGCTTAAACATGAGGGGTAGACAAGACGAACCGAAGGCCAGCTGTGCCATTGCTAGGGTCCGACAAGATGAGGGACAAGAAGGAGCGCGTCGAGATATCCTGGCTCAAAGCCGGGATAGCCAGAAATTCGTCGAACATGCCATCCGGGGGAGTAGGCCCGTCGTAGAAAATACTAACCTCACCAATGGGCTAAAGGAAAGCAGTGAGTACCGCATCTCATACGTGCACTGCGCACCCACAGTGTTGGAGGCAAAATTGAACGTAGGGAGAATAGCAGCCTTCGCGTCCGTCACGTTGGCGTAGAAGTTCGCCGTTGCCGCAGCAATTGCATCAAATTGGTCCACGGCCTCTATGATCCCTCCCTTGATTACGATATAAGGCGACGCTGAAACCTCGATTATAGTATAGGCTTACCCAAACTTGACCCTGCGGGTATGCCTTCAGAGTGAATTGCGTCACAATACCCTGGGGTGGATTGTTAGCACATTTTGGCCAATCCCTCATGTGTGTCACTCACGAAGTTATTGAACCCGCCCTGGAAGTGATGTATGAGCTTAGCAGTGGTCCCTCGACAAAGTGTCTTACCTTCAATGCGAAGAACAAGTCAGGATTGGACGAAGCAGTGATGCTGCTGACCGTTCCGTTCGGGAGTACGAGCTGATACGCCGTCACGGTATCGACGGTGAGCCCATACTGATTTGATAGGAACGAGTAACCTTCGAGAAACGAGTTATCAGTGTGGATCGGGGCCTGGCTATACTTCGGCATACCTCCTCCCAGTGTTAAGCCAGCCACTCCTACCCCAGTCACTCGTCCACCAACTACATTGACCTCATAAGGCTCAAGTGCTGCGTAGACATCATCCCAGATCAAGCCAGCACCAATGTCTACCGTCTGCGAGCCCGAATTGTATGTCACGCCACTGAAACGTGCCATAGCAACCTGTACACCGGTAGTGGAAGAGAAGCCTGGATTAGATGCATGTCCACCACCCTTCACCTAGAGACAACAGCATGAGTATAGCATCGGCAGGGATGCAAGAAGTGCTTACCGCGAAAGGGGTCTGCGTGTTCCCCAATATTTGCAACTAGGTTCCCGATATGAGGCAAGTATGCAGATAATGTATGGGTATATCTTACTATCACTCCGACGTCTTCTGGAGTCCCGGGCTCGACAGAGCAGGCGGCTTCCTGTGAGCTGGTAGCCAAGTAATGCTCGACATCCACAGCGTAGGAAGAGTTTTCTGTCGCAATGGGAAATTTGTTAAGCGTAGCACAACAGAGGGATGTCGCACAGACTTACGGGGATAGTACACAGCAGATGCCGATGAAACAGCTTTGCTTATTTCCTGACAGACGGAGAGCGTGTCTCGTATCCGCCAATTCGAGACTTCCGCTGCAGAAGCAGTCTCACTGATGGCGAGCGACGAAAGAAGAGCACCGAATACAGCGGTAGCGAACATAGTGGCAGCCTCGCGCAATAAGAGTAGGATACAATAGCTGTGAGCGACCACGATCAGCGACACAGAGACAACACTGCAGGAATAATATTTATACGCACTCAAGGGCACAGCCGCGCCGCGTACGGCAACCTGGTCTCGATCCTCCGCTCTAGGCACAGGAGTAGGGCAACATATTGAAACAAGATAATGATATCAAAGTCATCACGACGTCGAACACCCACGCCTGAATGACGCTCCGATGTGGATTAAGGAGGATACGGCGAAGTCTTTAGAGGATTGTTTTGGGAAGGCATAGACTTCTGGACGACATGAGAGTAGACGACCTTGAGAAAGATATCTATCTAGGCCTATCAAGGACCCCGTAGACGATGGAAGTATGGTAGAGCTGGAGAGCGGTGCTTGCTCACGACCGCACTGAGTTACACACCCGTGCCTTGCCATCAACGTCACGATCGACACGAATGATTAAACTTGCTTATTCTAGTCGCGTCTCCGTGATAGACCTGACAAGCGGATATCCTCCGCCGGGATGTCCACATGAGTTGTCAAGCGACCAGGCTGTACAGTTTGTAATGCAAACGGAAATGGCCAGTCCATCAAATCGCTTGCACCCGGCGAGGCCATAAGGCTTTGAGTCACCGTGATGTAAGTTTCATGTTCACGCGTGACCGTCTTCATGTTTTGCTGCTGTAGCCCACACGACAATACTAGAGGTAGCCTCACCTGCAAAGGCGGCCGGGATTCTATGCGAAATACGTGCCTGGCAGTGGCATCAGAGTCGCTGAGAGCATCCAAAAAAAACTCAGAACACGTACAGAGATCTGATTGCGATGCCCAACATCCACCAAGGAGGCGATCACAACGTTTTGGATCTGCTGTTCCCCGCAAGCAAATCCCCAGACACCATGATCATCACCATCATCTGCACATTTGCATCCTCTTAAGAGCTACAGCAATAAATGCTCTTCAGGTGCAGCGACTCTAATCTACAGATGAATGTAATGATAGGCCGTGGAAGTAGTATGCCCGTAAAATGTATCCAAGCTCACGCTGTCCGCAGATTGATCCCGCCAAGTCTTCAGCGGTGTCGACAAGTCGGATTCAGACGATGAAGTACCAAGTACGCAGCTCACGAATCACAACTGTGGGAGCAGTTTCACTAGCGCCGGTCAGGATCGGGGCATTGTTATAGCCATATTTGGAAAATTGTTTTAGCCACCGGAAGCAATACTGAGTGCGAGTCTTTACAGACGAATTACAGACGACTGTCCCTAGTGCTTCAACTGCTCGAGGACTGATCATGGAAAGCGCTGAAGACTCGCTCGAATTCAAGGTGCTCTTCATCGATAATTTGGCGTGCCATCAGCGGCGTGCACTATTACGTGTGTATTATCCGCGCGCTTGCGATGCGGATATAAAGTGCCCAACGTTCAACTTGAGCTCTGAGGTTGGCCTGCTGTGTCACTGACTACTGGGCGCTGCACACTGTCTCTGTATCAGCGTGGTCTACTAGTAGCCCATTGTAACTCCTGGGAAAGGCATAGCATAGTGGAGCGGAAATTGTCCACGCTGACTGCAAGTTCCCGGATCGCTATGGCCCAGGCATGTGTACACCATTATGACCGAGACACCCTGAGCTGAGCTGAATATTTTCCTTAGCCCAGCTCGCAGCCCAACGCTGCACCCATTGGCATCGAATCGCCAGCAGGCCCACCGCCGCTTTTCGCGGGCCATCCCAGCTCGCCTGCGTTCACCATCGAGAGACCGAGCCTCTTCGCGCGTCCGTCCAAGATGACGCCTCTCCAAATCCGCAGACAAGAGCGGTGGAATGCGTCGTCGTACCCAAACCGTCCGCCGCTCATCGAGGGATCATCGAGCCGCATGGGCGAGGCACCCGACTCCTACGGGCTGCTGTCGACCCCGTCTCTTGCTATACTGCTAGAGCACAACGCCACGGCTAGTCTTTCCTCGTTTGCGACATCATGCACAGAGCCTCAAGCATCGCGGCGCATTACGATCCAGCAGCTGATAGAGCGGCAAGCGGAGAAACCCGCTCGCCGCGACGGGCTGTTGAAGTCAGAAGAGATGCAGTGCATGCTCTACTCGCTCTCCAAGCGTGCTGTGAAGGGCGCACGCGCCAACGTGCGCGCGAGCGTGAGGAAGCTGAAGCTGCTGGAGAAGGAGTGCACGTTGCTTTCGGAGGATGCATACGTGGGCCGTGCGGCGCGGCTCCGCGAGGAGCTCGCAAGTCGCAAGAAGTACCTGGATCGTGTGCTCAGGGATGCGCGGCAGGAAAGGGAGGGGATTATGCGATTGAAAGCGTTGGCTCGTGCACAGTCCGATGAGATCGAGTTGTGAGTCTTCCAAACCAGCTCAGGTCTCCACGCTCTAATCTCAGTGCAACATGCTGCAGGCGCTGCGCTCAAGCACCCACAGCACACGAGTTGTCTCTAGTACCCGCAGGAAAGACTTCACGCTGGGGAGTCTACCCACATGACGTTCTCGCCCAGGCTAGATTCTGGAGCGCCTACAAGACGTTTTGCGCTGGGAACGTTTCGGAGGATGGCAAGTCGCCGTTGCAATACGAAGGCCGCGTCATTGACCTCTATGTGCTCCACACCGTGGTCGCTGATCTGGGTGGAGCGGAAGCAGTGAGTCTCCGTGCATGACTGCTCGCAGGGAAGGGGGGGCTGACATAGGGCGCCGACAGGTCACTCGTCACGGCCTTTGGCCCTTCGTCGGCGGTAAGCTTGGCTTTTCGCAAGTCCCCGCAACCAGCCACACACCCGCCATATCAAGCCTCAGCTCGGCGCTATACGTATACAAGATCTACTGCGAGTACCTGGATGAGTACAATAAGCGCTCCGCGACGTCCGCTGATCTGGAGGACAAGGAGGGCGCTTATCACGCGCAGAACTGTCAATTGCAGAGTGATTTGGCCCCAGCTTCGCCATTCCATTGCCAGCCCAGCGGAGAAGCTGTCGTCGCGTCCGGTGGCGTCATGCCGTCTTTAGTTACAACAAATCGTGGAAGAACCTATCAATACCTTGCTCTCCTTCAGGTCATCGTTCTCATGGTATCGACATGCTTCTTTATACTCGCTTATCTCAAGACTGGGGAATCCTGGTTCCTACTCTGTGCAGCCATCGAAATGCTCATCGGGGTTCACAAGAAGAAACCCGTGCGGATGGCTATGCAAGCTGAGAGTGACGGTAGATGCACCGCAGAGAAAGGGTGGGGCGTTGAAGGGGACGTTGCGGTTGTAGCTGAGAAGAGCAAGTAGGGGGTAATGTTCAGTGCACGGCGTGTGCCTGGTCACACCAATTGTTGTCCGTCTATATTGATCGCGTGAACGCTTGCTTGTAGGCGACTCCCGTCTATCCACGCTCCTGTTGTGCACCTCTATGAACTACGCTCTGCATGGATCTGGCTCTATGTATTATCCGGGTAAAGACTCGTGTGCGCTGATCTCAGATCGACTTCGATCACCCGAGTCTGAATACATTGCAGGATCGCTTCACCAACCCAGCGAAGTTGTGTGCATATGTTTGATCACGATCACAAGTCCTCAGTGATCAGGCTGCGGTTCTATGCACCTGGAGTATCCAGCACCTTGAGTATTCAGTCGCTTTGAAGCACAGAGTTTAGATGCAACTTGAGCGCTAGCGAGATCATGGGTATTCCCCTCCATTACAGTTTGGCAACTCCTGCCGGCACTTTGTCTTACCGACAAGGTTCGTGAGGCCCACATCTGCTCACAATGACAGCGGCTGCAAATTTCAACACCGATACCCCACGGGTCTATCAGCCAGGCTTATCTTAGCGGAGACATACGCACATTGCGCGCCCCACGTCCGCTGGCGCGCGCGAGAAGACGAGCAGGAGATAAGAAGTACAGTGGGACTTCTCTGACCCCATCTGCCTTTCCTTCTTGTCTCCTGCAGTCGCGGTTCTTCTTGTCCTCGACGAACTGTCACGACCTGTAGTGATGTCGGATCTCGAAGCGAAGGGCCACGCTGGCGGTCGCCGCGCGGACATTGCTGTGGCAGATGAGGAGCTGCTGGCGAGCTTGGGCTACAAGCAGGAGTTTAAGAGAGAGTTCACAGGGCTAGAAGTAAGTGAAAATCCTGGTTGGACGATCAAACGTTGCTTCCGTGCAGGACTCCGCGAGTCGAGCAACGTGCTGATCTGTTCCCGATCGACAGACGTTTGGCATTGCGTTCAGCATCATTGGGCTGCTACCGTCCATCGCGTGAGTGCTTTCACGTGCGGCAGTAGGATCGACTGAGCATGGCTTAGGTCCGTCTTGTCCGACTCAATACCAAATGGAGGGGCCGCGGCGATGGTATGGGGCGTGAGTGCAATATCTCTCGATGACCATACCTCGATCTGATGCTGTCTTCGTAGTGGGCAGTGGCGAGCTTCTTCATCCTTCTTGTCGGGATGTCCATGGCGGAACTTGCCTCGGCAGCACCCACATCCGGCGGTGTAGGTCCAAGCTCGCCATGTGGCGTCATTCGGCTGGGCTGACCGCCTACGCCCACTGGGTTCTACAGCTTTACTTCTGGACCCACTCGTTGTCGTCTCCTCGATGGCGGAACCTCCTCGCGTGGATAGTCGGATGTATGTACCTCCACTGGCGTTCGTGTTCTCTTCTCAATGCTCACATGTCTTCTTGCCATGATCAGATGCGAACACGATCGGTTCAATTGCGTCCATCGCCTCAATCGACTGGGGATGCGCAGTGCAGATTATGGTGCGTGTCGTAGCTTTCGCCGCCTTCGTTGTTATCAACGAGCCCCGCAGGCCGCTGCCAGCATCGGATCTAACGAGAGCTTCTCCGCGACAAGTGGCCAGACATTGTACGTATTGGTCCTTACCCCTCATGCACCACAACATCATCTAAGAGTTGTAGTGCCGTATACACTGCGATCGTACTCTCACACGCGATAATCTGTTGTCTGGGCACCAAGGTCCTCGCACGTCTGCAGACTCTTTACGTTGTCCTGAACGTCCTGTGAGTGAATATGCTTCTCAATCGAGAAGTCTAGGTTGACTTTATTGGGTAGGCTCTGTCTGGCAGTGATTATTGCTCTCCCTGCGGCAACGCCCTCGGAGTACAGGAACAGCGCGGCATACGCGTTTGGCAACTTTGATAACAGTGCGTTTTATTTTGTTCGCCATCTGAACAGTATACTCACACGGACCAGTGAATGGCTGGACGAACGGCTATGCTTTCATTCTGAGCTTCCTTGCCCCATTGTGGACGATCTGTGCGTAAACCATCGCTTGCACCTGACGCGCTGGTGCTGACCTGATCCTCTTCCTACAGGCTCGTTCGATTCCAGTGTGCACATCAGCGAGGAAGCCTCAAACGCTGCCGTCGCCGTGCCCTGGGCAATCGTGTACGCCATCGGCATTGCCGGTGTGCTCGGCTGGGGTGAGTCGCGAGCTGCAGACCATGCTTCGATCGTCTGACAACCAACGGTGCCCCCAAGCGATCAACGTCGCGCTTGCCTTCTGCATGGGCACTGACCTCGACGCAATCATGGGAAGCTCCGTCGGACAGCCCATGGCACAGATCTTCTTCAACAGCTTCGGCCAAAAGGGCACGCTGGCAATCTGGGCGTTTGTTGTGCTGGTGCAGTGCGTTCCGCCGCCTGCCCGAATTACGTCCCACGCGCTGACAACGCATACTTCGCAGGTACATGATGGGCTCCAGCATGGTGCTCGCGGCGTCGAGGCAGAGCTTCGCCTTTGCCCGTGACGGCGCACTACCCTTCTCCAGCTGGCTGTATCGCATGAACGGCTTCACGGGCACGCCCGTGAACACCGTGTGGTTCACGTGCGGCTTCTCCATACTCCTCGGCCTGCTCGCGTTCGCGGGCGCACAGGCCATCAACGCCATCTTCTCCCTGTCGGTGGTCGCGCTCTACGTCGGTACGCCACATTCCGTTCCGTTCCCATCGCGGGCGTATGCTGACATGACACTCTAGCCTATGCCATCCCCATTGCTGCGCGGTTCCTCGGCAAGAACGACTTTGCGCCCGGTCCGTTCAATCTGGGCCGCTTCAGCGGCCCTGTGGCGTTCCTGGCGGTGGCCTGGATGACCTTCATGGGCATCGTGTTCCTTTTCCCGACCAGTCCCCAGACGGACACGGCCGACATGAACTACGCTATCGTGCGTTTCCGCGCGCGAACACATGACGACATTGATGCTTACCTTGGTTCTGTAGGTCGTGCTGGGCGGCGTGCTCGTGCTGTCCCTCGTCTGGTACTACTTCCCGAAATACGGGGGGGTACACTGGTTCACCGGGCCGGTGCACACAGTGGAGAAAACTGCGGCAAACTCGCGTCGCGGCTCGGTGGACTCCATGCGGAAACAGAGGGAGCAGGAAAAGCAGTTTTCGGTGTCCGAGGAGCCGCTATGACCATGTTCGTAGTCGGCTGGATTGTAATGTATAATATAGAGCGCCATCTTTTTGCAAAGCATGGAGCGAACTTCGCATCGGTTACCTATTGAAGCGGTGGAGAGTCGTTGGAGTGTCCCATCAGCCTCTCCCGAAGATGTCGTTGTGGCAGTCTTTGCGCCCGATTTCGATCTAGCCTGAGGCTGAATGCTATATGGCCTGAGAGTCAGCAGGTGTGCATACTTACTACATTTCGCTCGTTGCTTCAGTCTTGATGTCAATCTCAGCGTAGTACTTGACACTCACAGAATCAACGTCGGTGGGTTGCAAGTCTATGATCACTTGAAGCTCTATATTGTTCATGAACACCACAGGTTCTTGTAGCTTTCGTTCGAACATGCGAAAGCTCTGAATTTACCAGTATTTGCCAAAGTTCATTGCTGTCCATTAGGCGTTCTCGTACCATCTGACAATGCACAACTTTCAGGAATTGACGTAGGCAAGCCGTATGGGCTACGACTGCAGTACACTGGCCCATAAAAGCAGGCCAATAAGTTGGAGTACATCCTTTCTGGCTGCCGCCACTTCATCTCAACAAACTAGATCGATCATTGATCCGCACCGCGCGGCGTCGAAATATTGAACGTTCAGTAAGTAAGGCTTGACTTCAACAATTTTTGTAACATCTAGTACTACCGATGCACAGTTATCAACGAAGGACAACCGACCCCCGTGTTGTGTATGTACGACGTTCTCCTCAGAGGCGCATCAAGACGGGCGCGTCTCACAGCCGACTTCACCAGATATACAGGGATTTGCGATCGTTGGTCTTGCGGTCGAGCAGCCGTTCGATTGTTTATCGCGAGTCCAGGCTAGCCAGCGGCATGGCCTCAGTAACGACCGCCAGGCTCGTTTGCGTTACACAATGACGCGATCCACGCTTCGGGTGTCGTGGGCCGGGGGATCGACGGAAGACGTCAATCTTCACGTCCGTAGAGCACGTTGCAGCGGACTCAACAAACAGACATACAGGTTGTGGAGATGCGGTCATGACCGACCGCTAGCTTGCGCAGCCAAGGCCTTCCGTTCCATCTGCCTCGCGCCCTTGCCCGTCCGCCACCTCTCATTCACGGCCTCCACCAAGTCGCCTCTGGGCCGCTCTACCAGCGGCACATACCGCGCGCCGCGGCGAACCGTCCCCGCGCCCAGCGGGATACTCAGCACGCTCCCTGAAGGTACTGGTTGTACGCCCGGAGCGTCGATAGGGAAATACTGCGGTGGGGGTGCGTGATACGCCGCAACGGCACGCAAGAAATGCGCGTCCATCGCCGTCTGCACCACGGAGCGCTGGTGAAGTGCGTGCACGCTGTGGTACAGGTTGTTCGAGAGGTCGCGATGGCTCAGCGCCGCCCCTTCTGTGGGCAGAGGCCCGTCACCTGTGCGCCAGGAGACCGTGTCCTTATCATATGCGCACTCCCAGAGCATGAGCGGAAGTGGATCTGCCATCTGATACTCTGGTTTGCTCGGAATCACTTGAGGGAAGGGTTCGCCGGGACGACTGGGCGCGCGAGGTTGGGCAGCATCAACGTTGAGCAGCGCGTCAATGACGGAGGGGTGCTCGAGCTTTGTGCCGACGAGGAAAAGCACAGCCATGATGTGTCGCACCTGGTTGTAGAGAAACGCGGTGCCAATCAGGTCGAGAACATAGAGGGTACTGGCACCGTCGGCTTGCGCTGGGTTGAGGCGCGCGGAGAGAATCTTGCGCGCGAATGTCGTGAGCTGCTTGGAAGGATCGAGCTTGCACAGGTTGCGGAAGTCGTGCTCTCCAACGAGCCGATCCGCAGCATCTTGCATTGCCGCGAGGTCGAGGCCTTCTGGGCTAAAGAAATACTTGTAATGGCGATAGCGGCAAGAGAAGCGGGCGGAGAAGTCTGGCCCAACGGGGGACCAGGCGATGACACGGATGGTGGGGGGGAGGACATTGTTGAGCAGAGTTATGTAGCGCAGTTCATTCGTCGCCTGTGGTGTTGCTGGGCGCGCAGCGTTTGTAGGTGTTTCGTCCCATTCGCCCATGAGGGCAAGATCGCCTTCGAGACCAGTCTCGCTATCAACAATAGACGTCTCGCTGCTTAGTTGCTCTTCGACAGGGTGAACATCCATCACATTAGCGTCTTCGAGTGATGTCCGTACTCGCGCTTGCCCCAACGCGCTTCTGACCCACAAGCTGATGACTTGACCGGCAGCACTCACCCCTCGATCCGTCCGTCCGCACTTCTCCCATCCACATCCCTCAAATCCGGTGGCAGGGTCGATGAGTCGAGTATGCACCAGCGCATCAAACAGGACCGCCTCAACGGTCGGCAGCGTGGTAGGCGTTTTCTGGAACTCCAGGCCGGAGTAGTCTGCACCGTTGTAGGTGAACTTCAGCGCGATCTTCCGACGGGGATGCGCGGAGAAATCGAACACCTTCCGTTTGCAGAGAGGCTCCGCCGTTGGCTTGCGATGAGATTCCAGTTGGGACAGTCGTGTGATGAGAGCCTCGCGAGTCCAGCTTTCGTACGCCGATGGATGGGAAGACATAATTGCTCGACTTTTCCGTAGGAGTCGAAAGCTGGATCCACCGGGCATACACCCGTGTTGTACCTTCTTGAGTAATAACGATGTGTCTGTCGAGAGACTAATATCTTTCTCTAGGGAAGCGTTCGCAGAGCAGGGAAGGTGAAAACTGGAATCATGTGATTGCTGCCGACCGATTGAGGAGATTAATCTTCCGTAAACGGTAAGAGTGAGTTGACGCCATAGACGCCGACGCTACATTCGTCTATGACAGCCTGTGAGTCCTCCTACGTACAGCTCCCAGGATTAGTAGTATGATACTGTGTCAAGCGACAATTTTCGCTGGATTAAGCTTCAGGTGACAAGCACAGCGCAACAGATTGAAGAAGGGGCGCGGGGAGCTTGCTCACATAAGTTATGTATGTTGCAGTGGGTTCAATACTGATTTAAGCGGTCACATCATGCCCTTCGACGCCGCTCAGTCGCCGAGCGTCTGGCAAATAACCTTTCGTTCACTATCTTGACTCCGACCATATGCCCGAGTCCACGCTCAACATCTATTTCTGCTATACAGACGACCCGTGCAAGGTCACTTGGACTAGTTCGCGACTGTGGAGACCTTTGGAAGGACGAATGGAAGCACCATATTACCTCCCCGCTCGCCCAGGCTCTGCTGCTTCTCGCAACCCGTGGCCTCACTCGTAACCTATAATGGCCTTTGGCTGTCATAGAGCAGGGAACTACAAATGAGTGTTCCCGCGGAACCTTGCCAATACGGCCCCGAGGAGGCCATCCGAATAAGCGGCAGCATGACGACGCTTCCGACCGTAGAGACCGACGTGAAGTTGCCACTGCGGGACGCTGCACGAGCGTCTTAGTGCTCAACGCGACCACGAAGGCGGACGCCGATGCGGACATGCGGATGTGTATCAGCGGCTGACTCGGCTACCATTCGACTGATTCTTACGCCAGCTGAACCGTTAGCAACAACCACCCAGGATCAAAGCCCATAATTGTAACTTTGACTGACAATTTGCGCTCTTCATGACTTGTGCCGGTTACAAATGAACATGTTCTGCATCGTCAGCAACGTCGCGATACAAGCTCGGCTTGTATCTCGCGCCTATACTCATATTTCCAAACCGAAGTCTGCAGCTCGCTACGAGCTTGTATGGCAGTATCGCTAGACGCTCATGACGAGGTGCCATCGACCGACTCTGAGAATCGGCCAGGAACCAGACTGCTCCGGGTTGAACGCTGCGCGCCTGCGTCTTCGTACGTGACATGCTCAGATAGTTCATGCCGACTTATCTGTATTTCATTGATCGCCAACGAGGCTGGTCGAATGGAGAAACAACATGGTACACCAACGTCCGATCAGCCACGGTCTTGTGCTTCTTGCAGCTCGTGTTGCTCTTCGCGTGCTATTCTCGCCGGTACCTTACACTGGGCTGTCAAAATGTTCTTATGGAAGAACGTTCCAGGATGAAACCAGCCCGACGGACACTCATGGTCTCCTGTTCAATTATATAACAGTGGTAACAAGCTTTGACCAATGACTGCCCGACATTGATGGGGCCACGAACGTGCGTGCAGCCCGCTTTACGACATTACGCTGTATGATTTAAAGGCGGCGATGACTATGCATGAGACTGCAGTCCCTCCAGACGGTCCGAGGAATCCCCCGGTCAATCCAGAGCTAGTATGCTTTCCTCTGCTTGGCTGCGGCTGGCGCTTGTCTTCGCCTCTATCTCCACCATCTCTGCCAAGGACGTTCTCCTTACCAATGACGATGGTTGGGCTGATGCACAAATCCGTGCACAGTACGATGAGCTGACCCGGGCTGTCTTCAACGTGTGTTCTCAGATTGCTGTCCACTTTCATCTCGACTGACTGCTCGCGTTGCATAGGTGGTGCTCTCGAGTCCTTCCGAGAACCAGTCTGGAACAGGGTCCACTACTGCAACGCCCACCGTGCTCACAGAGCCTTGTGAATACGACACTTGTCCCGTCGGGTCCCCACCAGAGGGATCTGATCCCGACAACCGTATGTTCGCAGCCATAATACTCCTGCCTTGACTCATGTTGTGTGAATGCAGCGCGGATAAATTACGTTAATGCGTACCCGTACGTTGAGGTTGTTTCAGCATTTGTCGGTATCTGACTAAGAATATAGCGTCGACGCCGCCTACTACGGGATTGAGACGCTGTCACCCAAGTTCTTCGGCAAGAAACCCGACTTTGTCGTGAGCGGCCCCAACATCGGCAGTGCGTACACAGGCCGTCTATCACATCACGAAGCCACTGACCGCTGCGTTAATCAGACAACCTCGGCACCGTCGTCCTCGAATCGGGCACTGTGTACGTGTCTGCCTCGACATCAATCATCTTACAGGCACTTCTGATGCACTCATCCCTTTCCTTTTCCACAGCGGTGCAGCCTGCGAAGCCGCGAAGCTCGGCGTACCGTCCACCGCGTTCTCCGGCGATACCGGTGCCCAAGTCTCGTATACGACACTCAAGAGCGACCCGACCGCGTCGTCTTCCGAGTCCTCGTGGATATATGCCGCGCTCACGGTGCATTACACGCAGACGATCCTCGAACAGGACAGCCCGGGCGTGCCGCTCCTCCCCGAAGGCATAACCATAAACGTCAACTACCCTGGGATCGACGCCTGCCCAAAGCCGTCGGACTACAAGTGGGTGTTCTCGCGGAACCTCGCCAACACCGGGCAGGAGGATCTTTGGACGTGTGGGAGCACGGTGCTCCCTGACGAAAACGACGTCGTTGCAACGGATGGATGCTACACCAGTGTTTCGGTGCTGAACGCGACCACCAAGGCGGACGTGGATGCAGACTTGCAGGCTGCGGTGTATCTCCGGCTGATTGGGCTGCCGTTCACTTGCCTCCCGAGCTCATGAGAACTGCGCTTATAGCGGATATAGTCTGTTCATGTGCAGATGGGCAAAGATGATGCTTGTGTTGTGTTGGATCATAGAGAATCAATCTAGTACTGGGTAACAAACGTTGGAACATAGCAACAAGCTAGAACCAAGTAATTCTGTCCTGAGAAGATCAATCGATCCGAACAACAGACGTGAGATCGCGTGATCGACGCGACGGTTAGGCACGCAGTCGCCGCTCAGGCTCGCGCGGCGAAAGCAAATGTTTCCATATGCTCATCACAGCCACCACGCGGGTTCAGATAATATGAAGGCCCTCGATATCCCGTTCAATGTTCTCCTTGTTCTGCATATGCAGCAATCTGCTGTAGAGTTGCTTCCCAGGCCGGTGTGCTTTGCCAGATCCCCGCTCTTTGACCCAACATGTACTACGCTCCTTACCTGCCCAGTGCGATACTCGTCATATCCGGCATTGCAGCAGCATACGCCCAGAATCTGGTCCTGACGAATGACGATGGCTGGGCTGTGGCCCAAATTCGCGCCCAATACACAGCACTAACGGACGAAGGATTCGAGGTATGCATGCGGCCTCCTTATGATTGTCTCCCTCACTTTGCCCACAACGTTCTATAGGTGGTTCTTTCATCGCCGGCCCTGGACATGTCTGGCACAGGCTCATCAACTATGATACCGCTTCCTCTGGACATCACACCCTGCGAATATGATTCGTGCCCAATAGGTTCACCGGCAAAAGGTTATAATGCAAGCGAAGGCGAGTGTGGAACATCGCAGCGCTGTTTCGCCTTATTGAGTACTTCCGTGCTATCCAGCAAGACTGAACTATGTCAATGCGTTCCCGTAAGCCCCTTTCCACCTTACACTTGCATGTGTCATGTTGGTCTGTAACCAGTTCGGATGCGGCCCATTACGGCATCGAGACGCTAGCGCCAAGGTTGTTCCACGGGGCCCAGCCAGATCTTGTAGTAAGCGGGCCTAACATTGGAAGTAAGTTCAACTTCGTGATTCGCCTGCGGAGCAGACTGCCAACGATCGTTCACGTAGCCAACACGGGCCTGATTAACCAAATATCAGGTACTATGTACGTTTCTCTTCGGGGCATGATATGTGCACGGTGCGACAGCTCTAACGTTCTTACAGCGGCGCAGCCGCCGAAGCAGCAACGATCGGCGTCTCATCTGTTGCATTCGGCGGCACCAGCGGCTCGCATGTCTCCTACACCACGCTCGCCAGCACGCCGAACGCCACCTCGACACTCTCTGCATACTTTTATGCCACACTCACCACACAGTTCATTCACACGTTCCTAAGCGGCGGCTCTGCCCCCGTGCTACCCCCGGAGACGTTTGTGAGCGTGAACTACCCGGCTATCAGTGCGTGTGCTGAGCCGGTGGACGCACGCTGGGTGCTCGCACGAAACCTGGCGAACCCATTCGCTGAGGACATCGAGACGTGCGGGACGACGTCGCTTCCCACGGAGAACGATGTCCTGGGAACAACTGGGTGCTACGTGAGCGTGGTGGTGTTGGACGCTCGGACGAAATCGGACGTGAATGCGACACGCCAGAAGGCGGTGCTTGAGCGGCTGAGCGCGCTGCCCCTAGATTGTTTACCAAACTAGCACGTACTGTGTGAGTATACCAGGACTAGGATCGCTCACTTAACGGGCTCTAGACAGTACTCCGGTATTCCCGCTTGTCGGAGGTTATAGTCGGCCGCATTATCTGTATCGCGTACCGATCGCGAGACCATGTGATCAAGGTCGAAGCTTGTCCGACTGAACTATCCGAATCCAAATATTGCGGTACAGTGGGAATGTTTCTGACGTCGGAGCCACATGCTCGACCGTGTCTGAACCTTCCGTGATGATGTCAACGTGCGCACGGGTATATCAAACGTTCGAGCCAATTGACACGTAATCATAGGATCGCCATTTAAGTTACCGTGCTCCAGAAAGAGAGTACATAGCGGAGCCCGCCTGCTTGCCAATTGCACGACTTGAGCAATGCGTGTCCCTGCCATACTCCCACTGGTCATTCCCCTCTTGGGGGAAACCTACAGTCGTGTACAGAATGTGGTGCTCACCAATGACGACGGCTGGGCTGTCGCGCAAATCCGGGCGCAGTATGCTGCATTGACGGAGGCAGGATTCGATGTGCGTTGATAATAGGATTGCTCGCCATTCCTACATCGTCATTAGGTTGTCCTCTCAGCGCCTGCTCAGAACGAATCTGGCAAGGGATCGTCAAGCACGGCGCCCACCCCACTCAGCAAGCCCTGCGAGTACGATTCTTGCCCCACAGGGTCTCCTGCGGAAGGGTTCAATGCGAGCGATCGTGAATACAATTTTCTGTTGCGAAATGAATTCTTCTGATTGGGCACTGTTCATCACAGCCCATTTGAACTATGTCAATGCGTACCCGTAAGACTGGCATCACTGCAATAGACAGTAGAGGATTCACCAAGCGAAAAGGGTGGATGCAGTCCGATATGGCATACAGACTCTCGCTCCACAATTCTTCGACGGTGAAGCACCCGATTTTGTCGTGAGCGGACCAAATATTGGGAGTCAGTTCATCAATGCGGGACGTTGGACAAATGCTACGCGGAACTGACATTGCCATTCTCTAGACAACTTGGCCCTTTCAGTTTTCTTCTCCGGGACTGTGTGAGTAATTCTCCAGCTGCAAGAGTAGTTTCTGAAATGACTCATAGCGGGGCTGCTTGCGAGGCCGCACAGGAAGGCATTTCCTCAGCTGCTTTCTCTGGAGACAGCGGCTCCCAGGTGTCCTATACAACCCTCACAAGCGAACCCAATGCGACATCCTCGCAATCCGCTAGAATCTACGCAGCATTGACGTCACAGTTTATCCAAACCATTCTCACCGCCACACCTGCCGGTTCCACTGTCCTTCCGTCCAACGTGACGTTGAACGTCAACTACCCATCAATCGACGGATGCGCCTACCCGTCAGACTACAAGTGGGTCTTGTCGCGAAATGAGCCAAATCTCGGGCAGACAGATGTGGAGACTTGTGGGAGCACGGCTTTGCCATGGGAGGTGACAGTGGTGAATACGAGTGGGTGCTATGCCAGCGTATCCGTAATCAGCGCGACCAGCAAGTCCGACGTCAATGCAACCCTGCAGGCTGCGGTCCTGGGGAGATTGACTGACTTGCCCTTGAGCTGTCTCTCATCGTAGCACGAGCTCTAGTGTGTTACTTGAGGAATGTACAATCCGGAGCCATCAAGGCTCGCTATGGTTCAGCCAGGATATCGAAATGAAAGGTCAACAATAGCGCACTATGCTTGATGATGACCTCTCACAATGAGTGCATACGATATTGTAGCATCGGTACTAGGGTTGCAATGGAAATAGCCTTAAGAAATGAAAGAAAATCGGTCGCAGGTAGAATATGACACAGGCCACTATGTGCTTCAAGATTGCGTCGCATAGCCTCCATGCCCCAGAGGTGTAGATTCCCAGTTGCCGCACCATCCGAATGGTGTTCCCGAGGAGACATGACATCTAGTACACGTACCTGAGTCTCTTCGTGCGGTGAGGCCGCTGAGTCTTGTATAACCCGACCGCATGCACACACCGGAGCGATGCTCTAAAGCTCTAAAGCTCAAAGCTTCAAAGGTGGTGGAAAAAGACAGCCCTGGTCGAGAAGCCCCAAGGATGTTGTTACACCTTTGTGACAAACGCGTGACCTCTCGCGTCCGTGACGGTGCGTCAATCAATGACCGACGGTAACCACGGTCCACCTTATGCCTGCTTGACAGTTCAGAAGTTCGATACTGAACTGAGGGTGTTGTCCCCTTGTCTGACTGCTTAAATTCCTGTTGTATTTCCCCCAGACTTCGCCATCACGATGCCCGGGCCACGTAACGCAAGGAAAAAGAAACAAACGAAGACGAAGAAGACTCAACGATCCCAGGGGAACGCTCGTGGAGACGAGGACCACGATTCACAAGAAACGCACACGACTCTTAACGATACCACAAGATGCTCGGATTGCCTGCCACCTAATTCAATACTGCCACACACGATCCCACCGCAGAACCATCGTGCTAGTATAACCGTTATACCCCAGGAGAGAGCCCTCTCCACTTATGATGAAGATACCAAGCGCATACCGAGGAATCCTGACCACATCCAGGACAGTGACATAGACCCGATACCTGCTCTGTTCACGAAGATACCCATCATTCACGATCCGGGAACCGGCCCTCGAGTGCGAGATATGCATGCCTTCCTCGCGTCGTCATTCGCTTCGTCCCCATCCCTCGACGATCCGCTCTGCGCTGAGTTCGCGCAGGAAGAAATGCTGGAGATGTTGTCAAGGTTCCTACCGGAAGAGACTGCACTGGTACGAACTCACCTCGTTTGCACATTATAGTTGTACTAACTATGATACCGTAGACCGTGTGGTTCAACAGAAGCAGAAAAGCCGCACGCGTCTGCCCTGCTTGTAACAGGCTATATAGGCTAGGCGACGTCCTACCAGACTTAACGGCTAACCCTCATGAGGACGTTCACCTGCCCCCATACGACGCTTCCACATCGTCGTTCCTCCTGCGGGAACAGGAGTTGAGCGGTCTATGTGCGTGATCCCGCGGCAGCCGTACGCATGCTGCATATTGGACTCGTACTTACCTCGTCATGCGTTACATAGGCTCCCCCGTCTGCTTTGTCATCGCAGGGATCAATTATTCGAGCGTAGTCCGGCTGCTGTGGGGGCGCACAGAGGACGAACTAGACGATGAAACGTGGGCCGTGCTTGACGGCCCCGGCTCGGACATCGCGTCAAATGACAAAGGACTTAGCATGTTGCTTAAGATGACCCGCTGTGTTGACCTTGGTCTTGGCGACTTACTCTTCCCGGATGAGAACTTGGATGAGGAACAGGACTCAGATGGGAGCGAGGACTACGGAGCAGAAGTGGCTAACGAGGAAAGGTTTTATCCACCGGTGGTTCAGAAGCCACTAGATGATGACCCTCTTGAGGACAGTTTCGGTGAGCTAGTGATTTGTGCATGACATTCGGTTCTTGGTTCGGTTCGGTTGCCGCTGCTGATTAGATAGATTTTTCTGATCTAAGAGGTCTTATGTCTATTGCTCCATGTCAAAGGTAGTCTAGGGACCAGAATATACTCGCCTGTAAAAGGAAACATCGTATTACTTATTACACGACAGTACACGGATGTCCGCATGCATAACATTGCCTGGCTAGGATGTTCTAAATTGATAGGTGATGTCGGAAAGCGTTTAGTGCGTCTCATGATGGCGCAACACAGAATACGACAGCCCCGCCCTTTCGGCGCCGCCATGCGAAGAGCTGGCAAGGCCCGGACTGGCCTGTGTGTCTCCAACCAGAGTCTGCCCGGTATCTTTTCGAGGGAGGTCTGGTGGAGAACGGTCAGCATACAATGAATAGCATGTCGCGCGCATCACTGACATTGCACCTTGGAGAGCTCACGAGTATTCCGCATGTGTCGTTGGATGTCCTCATACCATACATGTTCTGCGGGGCATTGCTCAGCGCATCTCTGCAATGCGCTGACAATGTCGGGTGCAAACATATTGTCGCCCGTTCTCACGAGATCGTCACATACACAGAGCAGAGTGTAGAACGAAAACCAGCCGCCATCTTCCATCAGATCCCCGACTAGAGAGTCTAGCTGCCTCGCGTTGAAGTATCCGGCCGTGGCAGCAAGCGCAGTCACAACGTTGTTACGGATTTGAGTCAGGTCGCCTTGAGGTAGCCTAGTAGCGAAGTGCAATGCGGTCGACAACGTCCATAGTACTCTCTGCGTGTGGCAATCAACGTCTATTTTCCACAGATAGGTGAGTAGATTCCGAGTGTCTGTCAAGCACCTCGTCAGTGGGCTATATAAACGAGTAGCGGGCATTCAATACGTACTTTTGATATTCGGTGGGAATTTGTGGCTGTAAATACGGATTTTCCATGCGAGTTTAGCACGAACTTTGTGCGATACATCTGACTTCATCAAGAGCTCTGTGAACTGGGCGTATACCGATGTTTCTGTGCTAGGTATGGGAGCAAGCAGTCTCTCTATCTCATCCAGGAGGCGCATTTGCTGGCCATCGTAGTCGAAAAAATGTGATTGTGTGCGTTTGATTCCGGCGAAGATGTCGATGCAGATATAAGCCTTTATTACGTGAACGTCGTTATTCTACACGTCGGATATGTAAGCTTTTAGTCGTACGTCTCAGTGTAAGAGATCTAACCAAAAGTAATTGCGGCTCAAATATTTTATTGAAGTGCACCAGCGCGTCAGAGAAATGGAGGCCCTTCAGCCAGTCTCTTGCCACAAATTCTAAGATGAAAGCTACAGCTAGTGTGAGACAAGACGTAGGCTTCATGAACAATGAATACTTACTATTTGGACCACTGGACAGCTCATGGAGGCGCGATACAATGTCTCCATTTAAGACCCATCGGAACCATTCTTCTCCATGCGACTGTACAAGTTCGGCTACTCGTTTGCATATTGCTCTTGCGGAATCTGTCGCAGGCATCGCTCGGACTAGATGTAGAAGGTTGTGCATTATCCGTTTTTGGTCATCGTCGGAATTGTCTACATGAACCGTCGGATACTTGGAGAGGACGTCCACGCAAAGGTCTCCCATGGCGATGATCGCGGGTGCGTCTCGGTCGTTCGGGTGCCATCGGAGGGTAGGCGGAGTCGTGTGGGAGTCGATTTCGTGCGCTCTGTGCTCCAATATACGATAGAGAACTGGAAGGGCGTTTGGAAGGCCGTTCTCTCGAAGGCAGGGCTGCACGACTGTCGTAAGGAACGTGTCATCCATGACGATTTCGTCCGCTTCAGCAAGCATGAGAAGTCTGTTCTCTTCCTGTTCCGTTGCAGATTGAGAGCGCACGGCATATTCTTCGAACTCTCTCCAGTTTGCTACCTTCGCGGCCGCCACGTACCACTGGATCCATGTAGGTAGCTGCTTCCGACACACGTGGAACATCCGTGAAGGCAGACAGCATAGCTGTATCATGAACATGAGAGCCTGTCCAAATAGCTGCATGATCCGGTTCGGCATAGAAGTTACCCCCGTGCTCCATACCCTCGGATGCGAGACCTAACATCTCACATGTTAGATTTTTACCCACACGAGTTATCGATAACACTCACTTTACACCTGACTGTCGAAGCGATTAACCAACGGAGGAGGCGGAAAGCCCACCATGAAGTGCGTGACTTGTATGGGCATTCTGGCGAGAAGGTAGGCATGAATATGGTGAATACGGGCGGAAGGATAAGCAGTGCGACGAGAGCTGTCGTGGTTGCAGCGACGATGTCGTCGAGGGTCCACAACAGCTGGATGAGGCCGACGAGAAACAACGCCATCGAGATTTGCAGAAGAATAGGTAAAGCGTCGATAATGAGCTGCATATGCCACTCTTTGAGGCCACGACGTCGGAAATACCATATGTGAACGCTCTTCCGCGGCACAGACGATGCGCGATCCACATAATGATGCAGCCACTGGCCAACCGCGATGGCAATCGCAGCAGCACTGATGCTACAGATCATCGCAATGAACCACAGGTTGCCCGTGGAAAGAACGGAGGGAGTCGGGTGCGTGGTGGCGCCTACGCCGGTCAAGACTGAGACTTGCTGCTCAGTCAGGTTCGGCTGACCTAAGCTGGCCGTCACCATAGCTAGCTGTGCGGAAATGATCAAAAGGACCTGTGTTGTGGGATCAGGCGGCTGTGGACGCAACATCGGATAAAACGCAATGATGAAGCCGGTGAGAATAGTTAGGAATAGACCAGTCTATACCAAAGGATAAACGTTGATCAGGCACTGATAATGCCACTGAAGTGAAGAAAGGCTTACGAAAACGAGTAGATTCCCAATATCCTCCTTCCACTTAATCACCATGGCCTTCTCGTACTCCCATACATGTTTCGCACAGAGATCCCAAGGATCCTCTGCAACGGAGATAGGCGCGTCGACCTGTTGGGAGCCCGATTGGACCTTGTCAATCTGCACGGCCCCGAGCTCCAACTTCTTGACGTCATGTTCATAGTTCAAAGGATCTGCCTTCTCCGGGGGTTCATCATCGTCAGAGATTCTTGGGACAGACCGTCGTCCTTTCTCGTCCTTAGACATGGCGTTGTCATAACCATGATGTGCCTGAAGGTCGATAACGTACCATCATGTATTCTGGTGGATCTGTCGTCCTCTCTTTGCCGCCAATGGCGGGGAGCGATGTAATGTCCCTGCTGTCTGATCCACCAACAGAGCGCACGGCCTACAGAATCGCATGTCAGTAGAGCAAATGACAAGAGATTTCACGGAATTACCGGTGAATTGACCGCAGATCGTCTTGTGCTAGTCTCGTCACGATCACTTGAGACACGGATAATCTCCAAAGGGGGTGCTGGAGAAGCCCGAAGAAAAGCATCCTGAAGAACTGGAGGGCCTTGTTCAATGTCTATATCCCCTGGAAAGGTTGCCGGTCCATGCTCATTTGCGCCGCCGCCCTCGGGGAAGGCTAAGCCACCCTGATGGCGCGAAGGTGCAGGAGACAGGTTGAAGTAAGTGCGATCGCTGCTCGCAGACATAGAGACAGACGCAACCGTCGAAAGGAGAGGGACAGATTTCCCACACAGGCCTGAACTGGCTTAATGTACATTGCAAGCGCGTGGTACATCACGGACCACACTACGATGTTGCGGATGTCGCGAACCACACTGACAGGCAGAGAATCCCGGATAGTCGCAAACCTTGACCATTCTAGAAACGGTAGACGTAGGTCAGGGAAGCCGGAGCTATCCCTAGACATTGGCGCGCGGCACTGAGACCACGAGGTCTGGTATAGCCTGCAAAGGCCGCAGGAGCACTTGAGAGTGAACGATGCATACTGCTGTGTGGGTTTCGAATGCTGCATAGACTGAGGAGTAAGCAGTTGCGTGATTGTTCACTGGATGTTGATGAAGTTTGAATGATGCAACAATCGCTGTGGTAGCGGGCGCTGATGGGTTGCGCTGAACCCAGATTCTCGATCGGCAGTCTGCCCGAGGTAATCTACGATGTTTGCAGCTGATGCTGCTCGAGGCAGTATTGAGAGCTAATCACATGGAACCGTGTTTGAGCAACACCATAAAGAGAATGAGTAATTGGCCGTTAACCAGACTTTTCCTCTAGGCCCTCGTGGGGTGGCAACCACGAGCTTGAGCCACATATCACCGCGTGCAAACTGTTTCACAAGGGCGCGTATGTGGAGCTACTGTGATGAGTAATGGCAGGGAAGTGGCCGGACAGTTCAAACCTGCAAGGCGAACATCTAGTCTAGGAACATGTCGGCGCCTCATGCCATGCCAGCGCTCAAGCGCTGACCCCTTGAATAGAAGTCATGAACCGTGAGGATACCCCTTATGGAAGCAATGTCAGGACCAGGATACATTTGAAAGCGTTGTAACAACGTGCATTGCTGAGCCGAGTGAAAAGAGCTCGCTCGAAGACCTCATAGATCTCGAAAAGGAATAGACCGAGGGCGTTGCAGTTAAATGACATTAGGGGCAATATCTTCACAAAGGAGCGTCAGTCGCGTACTTGACCGACAGAGCACCTTAGACTTGCAGCAACAGACTCGAAGCGAGAGACGCCCATACTGCAGCGACACTTGAGCTTGAGGTGTCGTTTAGGTGACGCTGCAGCGACGCTATGGTGCTGTTAGCATCGCTCGGCAGTGATCGGACGTTGCCTCGTAGTTTTCCATCGCTGCTGCACACTGTAGCATGGCTTTTGCAGCTGCACATAGCTCAGAGTGTGAGGAATTACATGCATGCATGAGATGTCGTTTTACGGGGCGCGTCATTGTCGATGAGATCTGTAATCATACTCATGACAGCTGTACGGCAATCGCGCCGCGTGTCTAAAGAGTCACCCTAGGTCGCTCTCCACGCTACTTCCAGATGTACAGTCAAGAACTCGAACACGACATCGTGTCAATTTACACGGTGGCCACCAATTCCATCATTCCCAAGTCATATCTCCCGCACCAACGTTTTTTTATTCCAGAAAATTCCAGCTCTGATCTCGACAGTGGATGTCAGCCTCCCTATGGCTCCTGCTCCGTGCTGGCGGACGACAGCACGAAGCAACGTCATCTGTACAGACGTGTCCAGAGGCAAGGTCCATTTCTCGAGACTGACGCAGGTGCGGATAATGATAGGAATACAACGGGCTCGAGAACCGTGGTAGAACACAGCGGGCACGTCTCCGAACCCTTACATGCAGGAACCCATCCAATGGTAGCTACGCACCATTCCATAGACAGCCGCCACAGCTCTCAATCACTGACTTCTCTCCCAGACCTCCGCCGTGATTGAGCCAGGAGCTTCGCGTGAAGTTCGTTGAGAGGTGTCCCGCACGCGATATAGTTCGCAGCGAGGCATGCTGCCGTCTGTCCGGAGTGAACTAAGAAGGGAGTAAAGCGTCCAAGAAAGGACGTGAGACGTTAAAGAATGTTTATTGGTTTCTTGCAGCATGCGCACATGAAGACCTTCAAATGGCAGATATTACAGTTTTTTCCTGGTCATATCAACCCGGGTGGTTGTATAGGCAGCATATCTTCAGGGGCTGAGGATGTCCGAGTCGTTTGATCATGAGGGAAGAAAGGTCGTTTTGGCGTCGGAAGCTGGATAGGCGCCCTATAAACGCCCGAATGCATATACATATTACTTTTGGACACCTTGATGGTTTAAGTCGTTCGCGCTACCCTTGTTGGAACGACCTTCATGTCTAGTCGCATTGTTATGCCCGGAGAGCGGCTGCGGCTACGCGTAGCCATGTGAATTTATCGAGGGCGACGCAGTTCACGAGACCGACTGCGGACTGTCACTTCGTCGTCCACGGTAAGTTTCCCGCCGCCTGTGCTCTGACCGAATCCAGACAAAACTCGCAGCAGCGATATTGTTTGCACAGCCTTGAGAATATTGACCAAGTTGCTTATATCCCTCCCTTGGTCTATCACTCGTTCGTCAAGGCTTGAGTATGTTGACCTTGACCGCACACGATATACCTTGGGCAGCGAGCGCCGCTATCCTCGCTTGGGTTGGCTGGAAGATGGCCGAATTTTGCTTCTACCGTATACTTCATCGTTACGCAACCTTCCAGGACCGCCAGCCTCAAACTGGCTATTTGGCAGCATCAATGACCTCAGAGCCTCTGAAAACTTTATGCTGCACGATGCATGGCTGGAGAAGTACGGCCCGACGCTGAAGTTTAACATCTGGTTCAAGGTATGTTCGAGCAGCCTGGGCAATGTCGTTGTGCTTACAAGACACATAGATACCTCGACTCCTCACGATCGATACGCGGGCGATCAATTACATTCTTAGTCATTCTCAGGATTATCCAAAGCCCGAGCGAACCCGGCACGATCTCACTGAGATCCTTGGCAATGGTTCGCGCCCCTCTCCATGCTGTTTTTCGATCGTGTAGTTGAAATACGAATGCACATGTAGGACTCGTAGTCGCGGAAGGTCTGTATTGCGTCATGGGCTTAGGATCTACCACTATAACATTTTTGTCTTGTAGGAGAATTGCACCACCGAGAAGTTAGTCATAGCATCAATGATGTTGTATCGTCTGCTGACGGACAGAGTCACTCCGCAGCGCAGGATTATGGTAAGACTCACGTCAGTACCCTGCCAGCCAACAATTTGTTGAACGTACGGTATAGAATCCCGCGTTCGGACCTGCACAGATACGAGAACTAACAGATATTTTCGTGGAGAAGGCGCAACAGGTTCGCAGTACTGCACCACGTTTGTCGCATTCTAATGTTCTGTCATTAGTTGCGTGACATGTGGAGAAAGGAAGTCGCTGAAGGCACTGCACGGATCGATGTCCAGGGCGGTCTGACAAAGATGACGCTTGATGTAATTGGTCTCGCAGGCAAGTCTGCATCGTCTGTGCGCTTCCGGTCACCATGTTTACCATCTAGCTACCTCAGGTTTCAACTATGAGTTCAGCGCGCTAAACCCAGATGGCAAACCCAACGAGCTCGACACCGCCTTCGAAGTCATGTTTTCATACTTATCCGAGTTCGAGCGTAGCTACTGGCCCCTCTTACGGTCCATGTTCCCAATACTTCGCCGAATAGTGAGCCGAGCTGTTCGCCTCCGATGCCGATCATACGTTGACTACCACACTGATAGCCCGACGGCTACACCAGGCGCACCGCAGCCGCACAGAAGGTGACACGGCGGATCGGCATGCAACTGATCGCAGAGAAGAAAGAGGCCGTGCGGAAGGCGGCGCAGTCTAGTGACAAGGGTGTCGAAAGCGCACTGCAGAGCCGTGATCTCCTCACGCTGCTAATCAAGGCTAACATGAGTTCCGACGTCCCGGAGGACCAACGTCTTTCAGACGATGATGTTCTCGCTCGTACGTGGCACAAAACGTATTTACTTGCAGCGTACTGATCTTTCTGACAGAGGTACCAACGTAAGTCGCGTTCAGACTTTGTCGGTCATGCTGCTCAGCGGCTGCTACAGATTTCTTGTCGCTGGACACGAGACGACAAGCAACGCGACAACTTGGTGCCTGTATGCACTTTCCCATCAGCCCGACGTCCAGCATAAGTTGCGCGAGGAGCTCTGGGGCATACGAACAGATAATCCCTCGATGGACGAGCTCAACGCGCTGCCGTACCTCGACGCGGTAATACGCGAGACGATGCGCTTGTATCCTCCGGTCGTGGGTACCTTCCGTATTGCGAGCAAGGACGACATAATCCCTCTGGCCACACCCTACACCGACTCCGCGGGGCGCGTGCACGACAGCGTGAGGTACGTGACATACGCAGCGCGGTGAGATGGAGCTGACGCACAAGAATGCCCAATATACATACACAGCATAAAGAAGGGCACGAGCTTCTCCATTCCGATTGTGCTGATGAATAGGTCGAAAGCCCTGTGGGGAGACGACGCGTTGGTATTCAGGTATGGCTGCGAGTCGGAGTGCTACGTCATGTATTGACGGGACAACGCAGGCCTGAGCGATGGGAGTCTCTGTCCGAGGCTGTCCAACAGATCCCCGGCGTTTGGGGCAACATGATGACGTTCCTCGGCGGCCCGCGCGCGTGCATCGGGTACCGCTTTTCGCTCGTTGAGTCCGTGTTCCGTACCTACATCGAATTGCTCGCACACTTAACCCGCGTGTTCTGCAGGATGAAGGCCTTGATCTTCACGCTGGTGCGCAGTCTCGAGTTTGAGCAGGCGGTCCCTACCCAGGAGATTATGAAGAAGATCGGACTTGTGCAGCGCCCCTTTGTGCGCAGCGAGATGGACAAAGGCACGCAAATGCCGTTGATCGTGAAACCTTACGTGCGGGATTAGGAGACTTTCCATGGAAATCAGGTAGTGTCTCTTGTACGTCTTCAATCGAGTAGTCTCTGCCATTGAGTAGCCAGTATGTACTCATTTCTCAAGACGAGCGATGTTTCGGGGACCCTTGCTCGCGAGTGCATGAACGAGTGATGTTACCACAAATCAAATGTAAGATTTTGTTCCATTAGTACTAGTGACAATAATTCTTCGTTTACATCGACACACATTTACTCTACAGGACTCAGACAAATGCACTAATGTCTAGGCTAGCCGTCGGCGGCTTGTGACCAGATGGTTTTGTTATCTTGTAGGTTTTGTTTTCGAGCGCGATTGTGCTATCGTTAGCAGAGTCCAACCCACCTATGTGGGCTAATAACTAGAACCACTGGACATGAGCCCGCAATGTTGGAACTTGAGATTGTGGCGAGCGCATGCCACCGTATTTGGCCATGTTTGTAGTACCTTGCAGACTTTGCGCGAGCCGTCCTGTACGTTCCTTACGCGTTTGACAGAGCTCAGACAAACGCGATATATCTTCGTTGATCGTTCTCGCTTCGGGTCTCGGACGAACTTTAACACGCAATAGTTAACCGTCGGCGGAAACAAAACAGAAATGCGATGTTTGTCGAGAGCCGCATGAGAAAACTGGAACGGCAATTGCCGACACCAGCTAGTCTCCCGAGACTTTCAACCTACGCCGCCTAGTTCATCGAAATGATTGACTTGCGTTGCAAAAAACACAACGTTGCGTTTGTTTTCTGCACAGACTCAACCTGGGCCTCTTATGCAGCTGGGACTTTCAGGCAGCCCACTGGCACTAACGACTGCTTCAAGAGTAAGACACCCACAAATCTAGCGCTCCGAGCAAGTTCAGGGTACTGTACCCATGATGATCGATATCTGACAAGATATATAACTTACACTAATACGCGAATCATGTCAAGCCTTCATCAGTAAAATTTACCCTTTTGCTTGTAAGACGTGTCAATGCTATCCTTTACGTCGGTATGTTCTCCCTCCCCTACCGGTCCTATTCCATTCAGATTACCGCGCGCCTCCTCTGTTCGACGCATGATATGACATGTCGTCTATCTACAACATTTATAGAGAACGTCTGTATCCATTTTGAAGCGTTACCGGGCTCATCGGTCTGGTGGTCGTGCGCCCGACCCTGACCCGGCCAGCGCCTGCCTCAAATGGTAATAAGGACGTCCTAGAATGCTGTGCTGATTACTTCTCATCTTCCCTGTCAGAAACCACTTGACAAGCGTGTTTGCATTGCTAGAAGCAACTCGGGCTATGCATGTACAGCCTTATCTACACTATCCAAAGAGCTGTTGCGATTCGAGCAGTCTGCCGCTCAGCTGCATTGAGCGAACCTGTACACACCACGATTGCTCATTATCCATACACATTTACTCATACTCTGTGGATGCATCATGGCGAACAAACATGATCGTATGCGGTCTAGGCGACTGAAGTCTATGCATATCATTCCACACATGACTGGCGAGCCTGACGATATACGGATGAATTCGCATGCCATCCCGCTACAGACATCTCGCAGTCTTGCCTGCCTCACAACAGATGATGACCTCGATGTTGTCAAAGAGGGAGCAGTGCGAGATGCCAGTATGCAATCGCATGATTTTCGTGCACCCACCGAAAGTGATGGCCGCTCTGCGTACGGAAAGCAGAGTCGCTCGCGTGCTGGTAGCGCCGGGACGACCTCAGTAAGTAATTATCACAATCTGCTCATGATGGTTCTAACGACCCGCGTCTACATAGGATGCATCTGATAGGACGAAATGGGATCCTGAGCAACCATCGCAAGACTCCTCGTATTTTTCTCCGCAGAAGAATATCGAGGACCATCCCCTTGATCCCGTTCACGGAGACGCTTCAGAAGCGTGGGCAGAGTGTGCACGGCAGGCATGGGAACATGAATTAGAGACAGTTGAGAAATGGAAGGATGAGATCAATACTTCGCTTGTTTTTGTGAGTGATCTGCGCACCTCAGATTGTCTATCATAGACTCGCTTGGCTTCCGTTCGAAAATGTGCTGCGAGTTTAATCTCTAATGATTCGCTTATAGGCCGGCCTTTTTTCATCAGCATTGACTGCCTTCAATGTGCAGTACTATGTATCTCTCCAGCCACAGGCGCCGGATGCTACTACGCAGCTTCTAGCTATGATGTCGGAGCAGCTACGCATTCTAGCAGCAGCGCATGGACACACAGCTACATCGCTTCCCATTCCTGCTCCGACGCTCGACCTCACGCAGTCAAACATAGGGGTAGCGGCCTCGGCTATATCCATCAACGTACTCTGGTTCTCGGCCCTCGTCTTCAGTCTGAGTGCAGCTTCCATCGCGCTATATGTGAATCAGTGGCTTCATCATCATATCAATCGCGCCGCAACGTTGTCTCGCCAGAGTTCTCGCATATGGTACTTTCGGCGCCAAGGACTTGTCGAGTGGTGGGTTCCCGAAATCATCGGAATCCTTCCGGTACTTCTTCAGATCTCCCTGGCGCTCTTCCTCGTCGGTCTTGTCGAGCTGTTATGGACACTCAATACCATCGTCGCCGGGATAGTGACGCCTTTGGTTGCCGTTTTGTTGATTGTTTCCATGGGCACAGTGTTCATCCCCGCGTTCGCACCCAATTGCCCGTACAAGACGCCGCAGGCATGGTGGTTTTTCCTCGTCCTTCGATGGTTCAAAACCCTTCTTCATCCTTTTGCCACTCGACTTCGCCATCGATGCAGCGAGATCCGCCTGCATCATCGAGGCATTCGAAAACGGGTCGCAGGACCAGCATGGGATTTCCTCTCCGTTTGGTGCAATGCGTTGGAGAACGCATGGAAGTTTGTAGACTGGCGAGATGTTGATAGCTACACTGTACGCTCTCGCGTTGAAAACCCCGACGAGAAGCTAGCCATGCTGGTCGAGGCGGACGCGGTCATCATGGACGAGTCTTTCCTCGAGCACGTTGTTCGGCCTTGTCTGCAGAGCACAGACCTCAAGGCAGCTATTCCCGCTTTCTACAGCATTTTGCAACGCAGAGCACATTGGTCGGACAACTCCACGAGTCCCCCTTCCCTCGTGTGGTACTCCACCGAGGAAGACACTCAACCTCTAATGATCATGGGGCACATCACCCTCGATATGTTCACCAGGCTTGCACCATGGAACTCGCACTACTCATGCGTGTTACAGATTCTCGACAGTCTCTTGTATGCCATGCCACGGGCACAGGCGGCGGTATCAGTCTATTGCCGCCTGTTTGCCTTACTACGAAGGTCGGACTTGTCGGTGGAGGTACGATCCAAAGTTATCTTCTGGGTGTATCTCCTATGCGATAATGTCTCAGTAAGGGCTGATCGTAAGTTAGCGGATATCTGTATTCGCATGAACATAACACGAACTCATTGTTATCCCCTAGACATAAGGATCCTGACTACGAGCGCGAGAGCCGTAGGGAGAGACCTTGATCCAGTATCGCACCTCAGGGTTGTCGTCACCATATTACGCTTTGCTGCCAAGCTTTCCCCGCAGGAATTTGCGGCTATTCGTCAAGAGGTTCAAGATCTGGTCGAGGTGGCCATTGAGCAACCCCATTCTCCAGTGGGAGAAGCAATCGGACAAGCAGCTCTAGACGACAGATGTTCTTGTCTGGTCCACAATTTCCTTCGTGCCAGTGTCGATGTCGCATCTATTGATGCCAGTGTATATACCCCGTCGGTTGTCAGCATTCTCGATTATCTCGTCTCGCAGTCGGATCTTGCTACGGACCATACGAGCGAGCCTCCACAGCCAACCCACAAATTGCTGCAAAGCTTACGCCGTCTGAGTGATGCTTCGTGAAGTTCATACTGGTGTGTTTTATCTTACATAAGTGGAAAGGCAATAGCTGAACGCGATGCAGAGACCACTACATGTCTCGGATATCGGAGAGATCCCTTTACGAAACAGTCAGACCTTGCTGGAGGTTCTCTGTTGGAGCTTGGGATTGTGGCGAGCGCACGCCATCGTATTTGGTGTTGTTTGTAATACCTTGCAGACTTTGTGCAAGCTGTTCTGTACGTTCCTTACGCGTTTGACAGAGCTCAGACAAACGCGATATATCTTGTCGATCGTTCTCGCTTCGGGTCTCAGACGAAATTTATCACTCTCTACAGTGTGTCACAAGCAGAAACATTCATTCACCCAACCTCCCATCTCGCGATGACTCGAAAGCCATGTTAGTCAGTCATATGGGAAATGCGTCACCGTGAATAATGCTGGTCAGTTATACACAATTGAACACGATGAGCGAGTCTTGATGAAGTTGTATATCAATGATGACATTCCGACATTGCGATGCTTTGGTGTACTTAGTGAGTGTTATGTGGCATGCCGTGGTGAGCCAGCCTAATCTGCGAGCGCTTGCGACAATCAATCGCTTATTTGTCGCTGACATGAGATCCCTGCCGCTTATGTTGGTCGCTCGTTCCTCGCATCTTCCAGCAACATTGAGGCGGCAACTATGAATGCACCTGTCATACTTCCGAAATTTCGAACCTATTTGAACATCAAGGCCCGCACTCATTGTGGACTTTGAACAAGAATCTCGGATGTGGCTAGCAGGTTCCGCGTGACGTTCAATTTGGACCGCGAGCTCTGCTTTGAGGACCGAGGTCAAACATGTTCTATTGCCACGGACATCCAGAACACTTACTCTCGCTGCTTCAACTGAAGATACGACACGGCTAAATTCAGTGCATGAGGCTGATGCTGCCACGCTTGGAATACAGATAGCTCTGATATTGCCTTTTGCGTGGTGCAGTGTGGATCCATGTTTACAGAAGGAAGCAGTCCTTCCCGAAACCCGCGTACACGAGGCCTGCAAGGGGCTTCTCAAATAGAGCACGCTCCCACGCCGCGAGGCCTTTTTTGAATATCAATCTCAGGTTGAGTCCGTTCTCTTCTGTCCCGCCATAAGACTCACCTACGCCAAGTACCGCTCATTGTATTACCGTACTCTCACAAGACACCAAGCCATGAAGGAAGCGTCTTCTGTTTCCAAATGGTGTCAGTCTAGGGTCGGTGACACTGTGTATTAGTACTGATGGATTATCGTTGTAGTCTGCACCGGTGAATCTGATATCACGATGAAGTCAAGCGATGGCGTACTATTCCGAGTCCATAGGAGGAACCTAGAGATGTACTCCGAGGGCTTCCCGGGAGATGATCTTGCTACACAAAATGAAGTCGTGCAGCTTAGCGAGACCGCCGCGGCACTGGAACTTCTGTTCCAGTATATGTATCGGCAGCGGCAACCTGATCTATTATGCGTGCCTTTCGAGACACTGGCTCAGCTCGCTGAAGCCGCGGAGAAGTATCAGGTCTTTTCGGCTATCGAAGTATGTAAGATGTATATGATGAGTTAATTGGCCTTTTATGACTATGGAATGTTCACGCATCTGTGTCTCCCGATGAAGAGCATCTATCCCGTTGCATCCTGTCGAAGTCCTAGCATATGCAGGTAGACATGATTATGCGACACTTTGCGATGAAGCTGCTCCTTTGACCATCAACGCGTCTGTGGAAGACATGTCCAAACACCTTGGCCCGGCGACATTTATTATCTGGGTCTGTAATACGTCTTGTAGTCTGCGGGTATTGCTCATCTTAGAATCAGGTTCTGTATCGGGAGCCATGGCTCCGCCTGTTTTTACGGAAAAACTGGGAGGATCACGAAATCCCATCACCTCTTCTTCACAAAGGTGCTGCTACGAGCTGCCACCTTTGGCCCGACTTCCACTCCGCCGTCCTAAACAAGTTGAGACGCATGGAAGACTTTGGTATTGGAAACATATTCAGCTCGCAGGTACATTGCTTAGATGGCTGCGTACAGTGCAGAAAACGAGCAAGCGTATGGGAGGGCCTTGTCACGGCAGCGTACAAGGAAATTCTTACCTTTAGTTCCGTGCGCCAAGGAATGTAAGTACGTAGGATCACGCCAGCGGAATTCAACCACGTATCATTGGGATCCCTTGCCATATACATGTGTTGTTTCCCCTCTGACAAAGAAGTGCTCTCCGGCCTATAGAAGCAACTCAGGGTATAATCATAATAAATTGACGGTTTCATTCGACATCCGTCTACTGACGTTCGACAGGGCGGGGGTTTCATACATCCTTATGTGTACACCCCAATGGGACGCTCTGGGATCGGCATGAAGGCCGCCGCGTATATAGATGAATGCTAAGCAGAGGTGCGAATATTCAATTCAGCATGAAATGTGTGCAAGACGTCTGGAAAGAGCAGATATCCGGAGAAGGGACTACGATGCCTTCAGGGTTATTTCTGGTTGCCTTGCCTTCGTTTGCATCTGAGAAGGATAGTGTGCTTATCACTCCACTCTAGAGCGACCTCATCCCGAGAAGGTTCTTCAGGCATTTCTCGAGCATCTTCCACACCATATAGACAGAGCCCTTGGGGTTGCAGTCCCACACGCACTGCACCTCGGGGTTGACCTGCAGACCCGTATGCGTCAGGATCGGCTCGTGAATGGATTCTTGTGCTCCCTATTGGAAGGACATCCTCTTCAGAAGGTTCTTCAAGCATTTCTCCAACATCATCCGCTTGTTGAATGCGTCCTTCTGATGCGTACCTCCGCACACCTCGTGTCTACAGAGCCAGTGCACAGACTGGAAATGCCGAGGGAATTCTTGCCATGACAACGTCGCCTTTGCGCCTGCAGAATTTTCACGCGTCCGCCCTTGAACGCATTCCGCATGCGGATACCAGCGCGGTTCGCTTGCCGTGACGATCGTCTCCTGCGCTCTTGTGCGGTTAGGTCGGCGGGGCGCATGTACTTGCCGCATGTGCTTTACCACGCTTCTCACCGTGCCGACAGAACCCTCCATGCCACGGGACGATGTACAGTATGTACCGATGCGCGTTATATAAAAATATGTTGCGGAGCCAGTGAGACGAAAGGAAAGCGAGATGCAGGTAGGTGATCGGCGGGCCACCGGGAGGAATTTTGGTAGGAGAGCAGGCTCTCGTCCGTCGCATCCCCGCGCCTGAAGGCAGGTAGCGCCATGAACCGGCTCAGGCACCCAGTTGTATGGTTCCTGCGCTTCCAGGACTCCCTGCGGTCGACGAATCCGCAAAGCGCGCAGCGAGCCAGAGACCCAGCTTTCCAATGGACGGATTCGCAGTGCCGCTTGAACTGTGTCCACTGCACGGTGCCAATCTGTCGCTCCGTGCCATCCGCCTGGTCGTCCACAGGCTCTGCCCTCAACGTCCTGAGCCGACAGGCTTCCCGCTGGCACGGAAAGCGGAATGTTCCATTGCGTCCGACGCCTCCAAGCTGGGTTGCCAGCTGCTGGGCGTCCGCTTTGTGGACCTCCTTCGTGTGTCGCCACACAGACTCTGGAGTACCGGTGTGCCTACAGTCGCGCCATTCGCAAGTGACGCCCGCTGGTCCGCTGTGGAAGCCCCGCTTCAGCGGGAGGTGCACGGAGAGAATGTGGGCGACGAGAAAGTTGTCGTCGCCCTCGGCAGCACATGTGCGCCAGGTGCACCGTTCTGGAGAAGTACGGACGCGCGGGTATACCTTGTGTCGAAGGGCATCGCACCTCCGGCTCGATCTCTGGACCCGTATGCCTCAGGAGCGGCTCGTGGATCTGTGCATGCGCCCGCATGCCATCCACCATGGACACGTCGCGAACATCACATTGGGGCCATGTGCAATCGCGAGTGCCCATTCACGGGTTTTATCCGCTTGCGCGGAGGCACCTCGGATGTTTCCGGCTCCTTCTGTTTCGTGCCATTTTGGGAGCTGTACACATCGAAGGTGGAGTGTCAGTAATCATATGCAAGTGCTGGGATGCGTGACACACACCTCGATGACGATGATGCAACAGAGTGCGGATGGTTCTCGTCAATCTGGCTGGAAGCGGCGCCAGAACAGCCAGAAGATTCGAGGACCATAGCCCTAAGGGAAGAGGACCAATGTCAACATTTAGATAGTCTCCATGAGGAAACATTACTTTGACGCGATCCCCCGTGAATTAATGATATCCCAGCTAGATCAAAGGTAGTTGCGAGTCAGCAGCGATTGATAATCGCCAGCGCAAAGACATACAGGCTTGGTAATAGGACGGACAGGATCAGAGCCTCTGCCTCGGTCGCAGGTATCTCGCTAGACAAAGGGTTTCACTCCGTGGTCAATAAGTCTTGAGACATCGGGGACCTACCTTTGAGAGATTGCCTGGTTTTGTGTATTACTATGCTTAACATATGATACGTCATCGACCGCGCTGCATTACATGAATAAGTACAAACGGACACACGGTTCGGAGTTGTCATAAAGACAGTACCTCGTATCGCATAACCTGTCAACATGAATGATGTCTTCGAGTTTCACGTGAGTGGCGTCTTCAGTTGAAGGTGTCGACGCGTGCATTGTCATTGCTATATGATTGTATTCGAAATCATGGGAGGACGCGATACTTCTAGCTCGGTTTGAATGGTGTATGAGTAATTGTGGGGTTATGAGACGAGAATATCTGTCTGCATCTGGAGAGGGAGAAGGAAAAGGTAGGTGCAGGTGGTATAAGAGGAAGGATTTAGTAATGAACACATTCGTTATGAATCGAAATACGTACATATAGGATTAAAGGATGCATGTACCATTATGGGCGGGATGCGATATGAGCAGAATGAGTAATTGCAGCAGAAGTGAGTGGTAGCATTAGTATCTTGTTGGGACGAGATTCCTTGTATTTATACTGAGCGAAGGTGCCTGACAATTGGCACAAAACGGTCCGCTAGCAGACTAGACAAGAATGCATGGTGGAGTGCGCACAATGGCGGATGGCATTGGGCTTCACCTGTCATTCCATAATGTAAGCGCGGGCAGAACGTACAATCAGAGATAGGCATTGTGACGTACAAAGTAAGAAGGAGAAATTAACAGAGGCGTCGTTCGTGAAGCAGGTCCCTTGTATACTTGTGCTGGTCCTGCTATTCAGACATTTTGGTCTTGTCGACAAGGGCACTTTACTCATTTTGGTTGTAGCAAGTCCATAAGTTAAGATATAAACCGTGTGTTTTGCTATGTGTTGTATCCAGTCTGCCAACGCGGCCACATGGGAGCGGCACCACAAGGTCCCACAGATCGATCTGCACCGCGTGTCCGACACGGGGCCGGCCGACGCTAACCCGCGGGCGTCTAATGTCGACGTCAGGGCGATCCTTGGGTTGGGCCACAAGCTCCTGTCCCCAGCTACACCCATCTCGAATTCCACCATGCTGTCGAGAACAAGCATCTCCTCCCTCGCCCGTTGCATTCGCAATAAAACACCACGCCGGGCCACACCAATTGCCCATCTCTCTGCCCTCAATTTGAGCCGCAGACTGTCGACGTCCTCCCCGCGCCACAACTCAACATCCATACTCACCCGCGAGCATGAATTGGGTGCGGCTGAGGAGACCCACGAAGTCACGACGCTAGATAGGCTCCTTAAGATCTTTCGTGCGCCCTCTCCGTCCTAGTAACATCCTTGTGCTCTCAGCTAACCCACCCACCCCCGCAGGCAAGCGCGCAGACTCCGCGAACCAATCGCATGTTACTTGTCTTGTTTTGCAACATCCCGCTCATGCCGCCTTGCCATAGTCTCCTCCCGGTCCGCTCCCGCAGCCTCTGGTCTGAGGCTCTCCTCCGGAACAACCTCCCTCCAAGCACCACCGATCCCACCACGTCCTCCGATGCCCGCCCCACGGCAGACACACCCAGAAACATGCACGAATCATACTGCGAGCTCGTACTCCCCTTCGCGTCCTCCCCTGAGCTCCTTGAGCAGTACATCAACGCCTCCGGTGGCATCCGTACTGGCATGCTCATGGAACACCTCGACTCTCTCGCCGGTAGCATTGCATATCGACACGTGCTTGGTCCTACCTTCGACTCGTTGTCGAAGAAACAGGGCATATACATTGTCACTGCTTCGGTAGATAGGTAAGCCACTGTCCTCTTCTCTTTTCGGCCCATTTTTGTTATCGCCCCATTCTCGGGGGAGAATACTGTCTCTGTTACACCTCCTGCTTGCTCATGTGAAACGTTATCACGGCTCGCCCATAAGCTTCTCTACTGAGGATTATGCTTCTGGCGCGCCTTTTTTACGATGGCGTTGTAGCCGTGTTCCCCGTCTAAGTGTGATACGCACCACGCTGTGCTCCCCTACCCCTGCATCCTGGTGACAGAATAGATATTACGCCTATCTGTGCCGTTCTATCTTTCTCAAACCCATCTATTCTCAAGCGCACGCCATTGCTTGCCCAGTTCATATGCTCACCGCTCCGCAGACTCGACATGCTCGCGCCACTCTACCCCGTGCGCGATATGCGCCTCAGCGGTCAGGTTATCCACACCGGCCGCAGCTCGATGGAGATCGCCGTGCGCATGGAGGCGCTCGAGAAGGACGGCAGTGAGGAGACGATTATGGTCGGTGCGCACCCCCTGCCCTCCCTTGTAGCCCTTTCCGCATTCCTGATCTCTGGTTCTTCTATCACGCATTATGGTATCATGTCTTGCACTCGGAACGCGTACGCACAGGCCGGTTCTTCATGGTTTGCAGGGATGCGCGCACGCACAAGGCTGCGCCCGTGAACCCGCTCAGCATCGAGACGCCCGAGGACCAGATGCTCTTCAACATCGGCGAAGGTGGGCCCTTACTCTCCGCATCCGCCTTCCCGCGCGCTCACGCCGAGTTGTCTTCCACGCACAGCGCACAAGACGAAGCGCCAGACACGCGCGAGCGCTGCGCTGACGCTCGTCCCGCCCACGTCGCGCGAGGCCGAGGCGCTGCACACGCTCTTCCTCACATATGGCCAGCAAGAGGACGCGGAATATGCGAGCCCCGACGGCATGCAGCGCGTGTGGATGGGCGACACGCGCCTCGAGAAGTGCCTCATGATGTTCCCCCAGGAGCGCAAGTGCGTCGCGCGCCTTCCCGTGTCCCTGACCGCCCCCGACTGATGCATGGCGCAGCGTACACCAGAAGATCTTTGGTGGTGAGTGTGGACGCTGGATATAGTATCGGGTGGCGCTCAGCCGCGCCTTTTGCCTGCAGGATACCTGATGCGGCTCGCGTATGAGGTGCGTGTGTGCTGCTGCTGGTGTCTCTCATCGTCATCTCACCAGTTCCCGCACAGCTCGGCTTCGCCAATTCGGTATTGTACACGGGTGGTCACGTCCTCTTCCTCTCGCTCGACGGCATCGCGTTCGCTAAGCCCGTCCCGATCGGTTCTATTCTGCGCCTCACTTCGCACGTCCTGCACACGTCGTCGACGGAACAGTTCCCCGGGCTCATCGTAAGTCCCACTCACGTCGCAGCGCACTGACGTCTGACCCCTGACTCTTTGACCCCCCCCCCCCTGAAACTCTGACTCTCTGGTTCCGTCTTCTGCGCCACAGCACGTCGGCGTGCAGGCGAACGTGGTGGACGTCGCGACGGGCCGCGAGGAGACGACGAACGACTTCCGCTTCACGTGGTGCGTTGACGGCGGCAAGCCCCTCGCGCGGCGCGTCGTTCCCAAGACGTACAAAGGTGTGTCGCGTGCTCCTGCGCTACGTCGTGTGCTGACAGCATCATGGGTGGCGTTGCAGAAGCGATGCTCTGGCTCGAGGGCCAGCGCGCGCTGGACCTAGGCGCGGAGATTCGGACGCTGAGGAAGCACCTCTGAGGCATGGAGCTCGACGCTTTGGCGTTGGTGGAGGGTGCGGATGTGTTTATACGAGATTATATGTGCGCTTAGAATAGACTTATAGATGCCGTTGAATATGTCACAATATATGTGTATAATGAGCTCTTGTGCCCTGGGGAGGCCTGGATGACGTGTGGATAGTGTCTGCCCTGCGGCGAGGAACTTTTATTGGATACACGACGTAACAATGTAGCAGATAGACAAGAGCATTGATGGATGATGCGGGATATCAATACAAATGCACGAGCAAAGATGATGCGGATAAGCGAGCAAAAATAACCAGATGATAGCACGAGACAATTAACAGGAGAGCAGTGGACGGTGTACAGTATGTACCGATGCGCGTAATAAAAATATGCTGCGGAGTCAGTGAGACGAAAGGAAAGCGAGATGCAGGTAAGTGATCGGCGGGTCACCGGGAGGAATACTGGTAGGAGAGCAAGCTCTCGTCCGTCGCGTCCCCACGCATGAAGGCAGGTAGCGCCATGAACCGGCTCAGGCACCCAGTTGTATGGTTCCTGCGCTTCCAGGACTCCCTGCGGTCGACGAACCCGCAAAGCGCGCAGCGGGCTACTAGCGAGCCAGCTTTCCAGTGGACGGACTCGCAGTGCCGTTTGAACTGTGTCCACTGCACGGTGCCAATCTGTCGCTCCGTGCCATCCGCCTGGTCGTCCACAGGCTCTGCCCTCAACGCCCTGAGCCGGCAAGCTTCCCGCTGGCACGGAAAGCGGAACGTTCCGTTGCGTCCGACGCCTCCAAGCTGGGTTGCCAGCTGCTGGGCGTCCGCCTTGTGGACCTCCTTCGTGTGTCGCCACACAGACTCTGGGGTGCCGGTGTGCCTGCAGTCGCGCCATTCGCAAGTGACGCCCGCTGGTCCGCTGTGGAAGCCCCGCTTCAGCGGGAGGTGCACGGAGAGAATGTGGGCGACGAGAAAGTCGTCGTCGCCCTCTGCAGCACATGTGTGCCAGGTGCACCGTCGAAGGGCACTCGAGGAACTTGATGCCTGTGTGTCCTCGACAATCGCCTCTTCTTCATCGCAGTCCGCCTCCGATTCTTCGTGGCTGGCGCCGAGCGCGCGCTTCTTCCGCGGTGGTGACATGGAAGCGCGATCGCTGTAAGACACGGCCTGGCTTGAATAGAGGCCCTCGACGGCATCCGTGTCTTCTTCCTCGGCGTCGCTGTCGAGTTCTACGTACCTCCGCTTGAAGTACGCTGATCGATGTCGAGGCCTGAAGTGCATGAGAGCGTCGAGAGCAGAAGGCGATGCTGGCCTTCCTGACCGCAACGCGTCAATGATATTCCTTGAATTTGCGAATATTTTTAGCACCAATACAATGAGTAGAAATATCATCGTACCCGTCATTTTCGGAAGCGAACACGCCGAAGCTGAAAGGCATAGACATAGTGACTTCTTTGAGAGATGAGTCTTGGCTTTGATTCTGTTCAGGGTAGGGAAAGAAATGATGTGGGGTATCGTTGGTTGCACACAAGCAAGGCGACTCGCGGGTTAAATAGACACGGACCGTGGCGGGAACGCTGTCAAGCCATGGGAAGCGCGCAGGTGGATAATAGAGTTCACGCGTTCAACAACCAACGAGAAGTCACGCTCGCGTCGAATGCGAGCTCTGTAGCCCTACAGATTGTTTCAGATAAGCCATAATGCAAGCTGCGGTCGCCATGAGCGACCTAAAGTACAACGCACATACCAGATTCGGCGATGGATCGGGGTCCACCTACTGTGCCACTCACCGTCCTCCTTCCCGTGCATCTGGGGCGTTCCTCTTCACTCCCATTTTCGCTTCTAGCACTTGGCTTTACGGATCCCTTTGTACTGGGTAGAGAACTAAAAGAGTAGAGCCTGAAATTTGACCCGGAGCTGACAGTGTGAAGAAAAATCAGACATGGCCCCCACAGCCTGGTGCGCGCCCCATTGTCCTGGTGAAGAAGAAGCATCAGCAACGTCACAGTGTGCAGTGAAAGTGCCCACGCAGTTGTGTCTGCTCGCTCGCTCACTATTGTTGGATACGATACTAACCTATTTTTGTCGGTTTGACAAGCTTTCCTCGATTCTTGCGGCAAAGCTTTCTGAACCAGGGGGCGTATAACATCGAATTCACGTAGTAGGCTTCTTACCTTCATGATCATCCACATTGTCTGACCCAGGACAGTTGGTGAAGCCTTGGATCACTCCACGTCGGAAACGACCGAGTGCTACTTCCCGCCGCAACCATTGCGCAGTAACAAGCTCTCTTGGAATCGATGAACAATCCATTCACAAGTCACAGAGCATGGCGCGCTGTGGACGCTGTGTTAGTGCCAAGTTTTCTTCGGTGCGTGGCGATGTATCAAGCAGCAAACAGTGTACTGCCGAGGGCCTTACACGGGTGGCCGAAGCCGTGGTGATCTGCAGTATAAGCCATGCTAGTCTGTCATGCTGTGACCACTCATTGCTTACTGTCGATTGCAAAATGCGTCCTCGATCACATCTGCTTGCGTGATTCTGTGGGCCCCATATAGTCTTGGCAAGGGAAACATTGCATCCCGATACAGGCGGCCTTCAGGTTCTTGTCCATGATGGTCGGCCTGTGAACGGCCTGAATCTCGTCTGGTGAGCTCTTTATCCTCGCTGTGCCTTCCCCTGGCCAATGATCATTCAAGCAATTGAAGGCGGCAAGGCCTCGCGACAACCCAGGTTGTATGTGGACCTCCGTGGTCGGTCGTACTCGAGCATATAACACCACATGCGTCTTGCTCGTGCGCCGGACCTACGGCAACAAGGTCAGTTCGCCTGCATATCACTCCTTGCGTCCGCTATGTATGATCGATCGTCTGCTTTGACTCTGAGCCCTATGATCGTGGAGTCTATGTTCTCATATATGGCATATTTGCTCCACCTCAGTGGGTGTCTAAATGGGCTACAAGGCAGCTTGACGGTCTCATGCTCCTATCAAGGGTTGCACCTGTCAGTGCAGATCTTGCTAAGATACAGATGATGACTTACCACGCTACATACGTTGGACTGTGACATCACCCGCCAGTCCTCGAAGTAGTTCGCGCCCAACATACAAATGCATGAAGCAAGAATAGCAAACTATGATCACAATGTTGCCTAAGGCGCCACAGACAATATCTAAATTCCACAATTTATGGTACACATTGGATTTATCGGATCTGCGTGCTACGAGCTCCTCTGCCATATATGGAGAGGTTGAGATGTTTCAGGCAGGAGCGAACGAACTGCCAGAGCTGCTACCGCGAACTTCTCCAACGACATGTCGATGATGCTTTCGTATTGTGATGTTTACGGTTTGTGTAAAACCGTTACATGCACGTTGGACTCGGATCATACATGTATGCGACGCACCGTAAGACGAATATTGATGTTAGTGAAGATCAATGTCTGAGCAAACCCCGGGCTTGCAGAGAAGACATGGATGATTCAAGTGAAGGGGCAATCTTTTAAGTTCCCCGTTCAGAAAAATGTGAGTCATCATACAGTCCATGAGCGGGGCGATTGAAACCGGTGGCTTTGGATTGGGTTTACCAGCCCACAAGAATAAGGTTACAGTTCCGACAGAGCAGAATTATGGTGAATCTATTTCGCCAGCACATGCATCGACAGCAGGATCCAGGTCACCATGGGCACATAGGAACATCCAAATCGGGCAACTCCTGCTGTGGCTGCAGCTGAGGCTGAAATACACACGGCGTCTCTCATCCGAATCGACCATGGCTACAACGTTAAATAGAATTTGCGATCTGCCTCCATGTTTCATTCTAAAACTCGATGTAATGTAACTAGAGATACATTTTCATGATCGTCAATGCCGGGATACAGATGTCAAGGTTCTGACCTCACACAGCCGACATTTCTAAAAAATCAAACTCCGGCGCTGTCTGCACAAGCTTGAACAAGACATTCTGCGAGGGTCCTCGGCTAACACCGGGAGCAGAAATTACTCACACAAGTACTGTACTGATTCCGGATTTTTATTATTGACTTTGCAATACATCTTAGTCCTCAATCAAAGACTTCACCATTTCGTCTGCCGCTCATCGAGTCCGCTGTGGCGGAAACTCTAAATGACAATAGCGTGATGCCGATACCCGCGCAGCTGTTTGATTCAGCTGGCGCTCGTGCTCTCAACCCATCGGCTATATTTCAGTCCTGCCGCGTTTGCCTATTGACCCGTCTCGCAAGCTCTCGAGACATCGAGGATTCAGACAGATGTCATCCATCTAGAGGGCGATTCATGTCGTCATGGACTTGCCATCGGTGGTTCTGAGTTGACGATTGTAAGTGACACGTCATCTGTGCGTCAGGTCGTGCGGCGAGTAGCGACCGCCTCATTATCTCGCTCGCATCGGATACAACGCTACTCAAACACCACGAAATGTATGAGGTCGAACGGACAGGAATGGATGATGAGCAGCTCTGACCTGAAAGAATCAAGACAACTTCGTGCTGTCACCGCTGGTGTAGCCTACAATACAGGAAACTGCAAAGTTTGTAGCTGCACAAATTCATGTAGCATTTCGTTCTTTTCAAGTTCGTGATGCAGCGTTACGTTCGGGAGTGACATACCATTTAACCAATGGACTTGGCTTTCCCTGTAAGTTTGACAGAGGACTCCGTCAAGACTCATGATGCTCTGTCATTTTACTCCAGAGTGTTTGCATGATTTGAGAGTTGGTGTTACTTGTGATTGCGACTGCTCGCGGGCTGGGAGCGTATACCATAGTTCCGGGTTCTATTTTTGCTAGCGAGTCGTGTAACTTGAAACCTGGTTGTACGTGATGTTTGTGGCCAGACGGCGATGCTCGCATAGGTCAGTGTATCTTCTGTCCGCATGGATCAGCAGTGACTGACGTTCCTCATCTGCACTGCTCAGATTCCCTTCAGGCTTCTGCACTGGACGCCTTGTGTATGCCGGGACATCCCCATGGTGTGAGAGCCCGCAATCTGGCGGCCTCGTTATGATGCCTGCGGTCACTTCGAGCTCTTTTAGCGCATGCCCTCTGCATGTGGCGGGCGTAGAAGAATAGACGGTGGGTGGGATACATATGTAGAACATCCCGCCAATACACACCAATGCAATTCTCCAACATAGTCTCGAGTACCCCTGCGTGCAACCTCCGGAGTGAGTCGCTCTATCTCTGGCTGTGATAGATGGTTGTCGAGAGCCGCACAGGTACCGTTCGGCGCGCTCAAGGCTGACGTCGCCATGGGAAGGTAAGCCTAGTGCGTGAACCATAGCAAGCAATCGTGGCCAATGCGCGAACATTGGAAACGTTGTAAGGGTCGGTGCCACAGCGGACGGGAGTGACTAGGTGGTGGAGTTGTGGAAAAGGGGTTGATAGTGGCGCCGAACGCTTTGACCCATGGAGTTGTGGCTTGGTGGCCTTTCAAGGCCGCAGCACTTGCTTGCTTCGTACACCCATGAATGCAGGTGAGTCCATCCACGCTTGGGGAATGTCTGTAGCCAAGCTGACGAGGGAAACGTTGGAGAGCATCGAGTGACTAACAACGAAAAGAAGCGCACAGACCATGAAGAGCGATATCGAGTATTTGAACATCCTGACGACCCCAAATTGGGGTTCCCTCCGTATCGTCGCGCCGGGCTTTGGGTGAAATCCGTTGGCAAGAAGATGCACTATTTGCCAGATAGATGTTCTCTGAGTGTTCCTTTAAGACTCCCTCGTCCAGGCAGCTCCGTTCAGGCCGCGCGATGTACTCGCAAGATCGGTCAAAAGGGATGTAACTCCCTCTGGTACGTCTCATCCAATGTCGTTGGATGTGGGTGGTCTGTGGAGCAACTGACTCAACTGATATTGTTCAGTGGTACCCCGAAGAGACGCGGCAGAGTTGAATGTGTCGCGCAGCTACATGCCGGACGACCCACGTTCGTCTGCGGGACAAAATGTGAAAATTGATCTGCACAGGCTGCCATGCGATGTGACGGACAGGGAAGGATAGGATTTGGGGGCATCTGCGCAGACCACCGACTAACGGCTAAGACTACAAGGTGATGAAGTCGCACTGTACAAGTGTACTATCAATTGACGCCACTCTTATTCTTGAGCTGTCGAGCCCTTCTCCGTCGGTGCCCGGTCATGGACAGTGTAGGACGACCTCGGGGATAGTCTGGGTGCGGGATGTGGCTTATGGTTCGCGGGAGCAGGTGAGTCCAAATTCGGTGTCTCGTCGGAGACAAGGATCGCAGCGTTGTTGAGGGAGACTCGTCGCCGTTTCCAGTACGGGGGGAAACCATGCGAGCATTGTGCTGGGGGATTTTGTATTTGTTCTCAACGGCGGCAAGGTTACGGCGGTGTCTATCTCTTGAAGTAGGCACCTCAATAACCAGCAGTCGCGTCGCGCTATGTGACTCATGCGGGTTGGAGGAGATGATGGCGTTGAGTGGCACAGACGGCTAGGCATCTGGCATGTTCATATGCGGTGATAACCACGAGTCCAATGGCTCTGAGCCATTGATTGCACGGTCCTTTGTGCGTGGTATCGAATGTAGGGTTGTATGATGCTTTCGGGGACAATTGGTGCGTGGTGTATTTGGTCGCATATGCTGCCGTGCGCGTGCGCGGTGGACGCGTTATTTTGGTCTGTTTTCCTCCTCTAGCGCGCGGGTTTAAGAGGCGACCCATGGACGAGCCTCCCCTTTCTCTTTCACCCCCACACCCGCCTTCTCCCTCTCTACCCCCACACCCGCCTTCTCCCTTTTTACCCACCCACCAATCTTCTCCTATAATTCCGAATATGGTCATATAGCAATAGCAATGCCCGCAATCGACGCCACTGACCTTAAGCTGGAAGACATCATTGATGTCGACCGACTTTGCAACACGAGGTACTGCCTTCATAACAATTCCGAACCATGTGGCCGCTTGTACTCATTCATGTATCTGTAGCGCGGTCGATTGCGCACTCAACATCAAGGACCGCGAAGCACATATCGAGGAGATCCTCGTAAGGTAGGACCCCGATGTCTCAAGAGTTATCGACTCATGAGGAAAACACCTTATTTAGCGAGAACCCCACGGTAGAGGCAGAGGCTCTGATCCTCTCCGTCCTATTACCCAGCCTGTATGTCTTTGCGCTGGCGGTCATTAATCGCTGCTGACTTGCAGCTACCTTTTATCTAGCTGGGATATCATTCATTCACGGGGGATCGCGCCGAAGTAATGTTTCCTCATCCAGATTTTTAAAATGTTGACATTGGTCCTCTTCCCTCAGGGCTACGGTTCTGAAATCTTCTGCCTGTTTTGGCGCCCCTTCCGGCCAGATTGACGAGAACCATCCGCACTCTGTTGCATCATCGTCATCGAGGTGTGTGTCACGCATCCCAGCACTTACATATGATTACTGACACTCCATCTTCGATGTGTACAGCTCCCAGCATGGCACAAAACGGAAGGAGCCGGAATCATCAGAGGTGCCTCCGCGCAAGCGGAGAAAAATCGTGAATGGGCCGCGGGCAGTGACGCATGCTCGCGATTGCACATGGCCCCAATGTGATGTTCGCGACGTGCCCGCGGTGAATGACATGTGGGCGCATGTACAGACCCACGAGCCGCTCCTGAGGCATACGGGTCCAGAGATCGAGCCGGAGGTACGGTGCGTCTGGAATTGCCACAAGGAGGGTTCTGTCGGCACGGTGAGAGACGTGGTAGAGCACATGCGGCAAGTGCATGCGCCGCGCCGACTCAACCGCACAAGAACGCAGGAGACGATCGTCAAGGCGAGCGAACCGTGCTGGTGTCCGCATGCGGAATGCGTTCAAGGGCGGATGCTTGGGCATTCTGCAAGCACGAAGGCGACGTCGTCATGGCAAGAATTCCCTAGGCACTGCCAGTCTGTGCACTGGCTGTGTGGACACGAGGTCGAGTTCTGCGAGGTGTGCGGAGGTACGCATCGCAAGGACGCGTTCCACAAGCGGATGATGCTGGAGAAGTGCTTGAAGAACCTTCTGAAGACGAGGTCTTTCCAGTCAGGAGATCGAGAAACGCTCCTTGCCGAGAAGGACGAGCGGGCGATGTATGCGAAGCAGCCTTCGTACCGAGCATGATCTACTTTTTCAGTGTCGGAACTATCTTATTCTCTCTCCACGTTCATAGTGCTTGCATCTCATCCTTCCTGCTTTCTTGTGCTGTCTAGCTGTGGTTCGCTTGTGGTCATGTTGTTCAACAGTGCTGTATCTATACCTTCATCGCATCTAGTCCCTGTATACCATCTGAATTGTATCTGTAGTCGATGTATCCTGTTACCCTCTCTTTAGGAATCAATGTGCTGTGTATTTGGTCAATGGACATGAGCTCTGTGGGTCTGTTCGGACCTTTGTCTGAACAGATGGTATATATCCTGAAGTTTACTGCAAGGCTGTGTATTTCTAGGTTAGAATCTGGAGTTTAAATGACCAATGCAACTCGGCATTGTACGCTACATGGCATGTCCATATCCACGATTGCATCGAGGTCGGTTGTTACCTCACTTGTTCTATGCCATCAATGCGAGCGGCAGGTGTGTCTGGGGTCCTAATGGTTGCCAGAGGCGATCGATCATCTGTTGGACCTTGTTGGACCTCTGCTTGACCCCTGGCATTGATTGTTTTCAGACTAACCTCGAGCTCAACCGACAACGAGATTGGCGACCTGCCATTTTTCTCCTTCGTCCACTGTGTCCGCAGTGTGAAAGACAAACAGAACTTTACAAACCAACAGTGAACGCGACCTCAGGCTCTGGCCCGTCCATGGAGGGTGTTCACCGTACAAGCAGATTGCTCATATCCTCTGTATCTACGTATGTTTCTTTTGTATTATTGTGGAGTCATCTTGCATGTGTATATGTGACAAACACAGTCCTCGTTGGAGCGTGAGCACTCGGTCCCTGTGGAGCTCATGAATTGACACTGTAGAATGCCACCGGGATGCCGCGCCATTGCAGCAAGTACTTCGATTCTGAGAAATCGCTGACGCATAGGGTCTGTAGACATCTTCTACAATGCGACCTATCCGTGACGGGCATTTGTGGACGCAGCTTGACGCGGCGCGTTACTGAACGGACTTGTTACTGACTATCAGGTATTTAGTGCAGTATAGAGACTTACATGCAAGGTCGGCGCACGCATTGTATTGTTGAAACGCGCAGCCCCGCGTGGTCAGGAACGAGCTCGAAAGCTCGGGCGCGCGAGTAGCCGGGGGCCGGAGGCCCCTATCGTAGTATATAACAACCCCGCGCGATGTACGTACCGCACGCGATTGTCCCTTACGGGCATCGCTACGCCCGTGGACAAACGCGCCCCGCGCCGTTCGCACCCTTGTTCCAACATGTATAATTATTGATTGTTCTCGGGAGTGACTGCCATTTCGACGTACTTCATGCGGTCAAGAAGGGCGATGTACAATGGTCTAGTGAACGCCGCTTCCCCATTGTATGTCTGTGCGTGATGTTGTCCAGCCCTCCATACGGACTGTACACTCCAAGCTCAACGCAATTCCTATGTTCACATTCCTAAGCCTTCGAAGACAATGTCACATCCCGGGTTTCCACAAACGGGCAGGCCTAGTAAGTGCTTCTGCGTGGGTTGTACTATTCCCGCAACAATGAAAGTCATTATGTTTGAGCCGCAGTTACTTTGTCTGCACTTCATCATTTCCTTCCGTTGAGCCTGCGCGTTGCTTGCTGCATTTAAGCAGATCTCGGGCCTGCACTTTGACACGTATCAGACCTCACCCCGGTCGTGACAACACTGACACTGTTGGAGCCGGTCTCGAAGCATTCACGTGAGCTGAGCTCATATTATGTTCTCTTTGCCACTTCCAATTATCCACGAAGTGCTAACTCGAACCACAAAACGAAACCCGACAAAATATCACAAGACATACCGTCTGCCGGGCCTTCCACCATACCGGTGTCCGCGGGATATCTCAAGTGCACGTGGAAAGGATGCTGTCACGAGTTGGTACGGCGCCTAGCCGTTTTTTAATTTTTTCCTTTTCGCGGGCTCGAACCCGCGACCTCTGTACTACCTGCCTGATATGGACACGTCGTTATCTACTGTACGATTAGATTAGATGGGGCGGCAGCGCACGGCACAGCTCGGGCTCTGCTGACACAGCCGCTCTGACTCACCGGCCCCCGGGGCCGCGTTGGCATGCTGCGCACAGACCAGCTGCGCACGGACCAACGCGCACAGCCTGCCCTTAACCTCCCCTGTATATAAACCGGCCTCTGCTGCCCTAGGGACCTCAGTTTCGACCTCTTGTCCCTAGGTCAGTAAGCATCCTTTGTATTCCTTTTCTTACCTCACTAATATATTACCTTGTCCCTAGCCTTAGGTTTGAGCGTTGCTCACCATCGCTTCGGTAAGAACCAGTCGAACGCCCCCAGCTTTCAGGTTTTCCTCTGTCGCTCGACCTCAAGTCGCGACATTAGGTCGAAACTCCCCACAGCTGCCGGCGTTCCATCGGGACCCACACACTTACATTCACTTCCTATAGGTTGGGTGGTGCGCACCCTTACTGTACCCTACGATACCTAGATAGCATACTATACATCGCCACCACTTAGGGGACGAACTCTTCAGTACCTGCACTTCAGTGGGCGGTACTTGTCCTCACGGAC